>NW_011499870.1:796021-816412 GCF_000495115.2 Populus euphratica
TTTGAAGGAGGGAGTCCAAGTAACCCACAAATCAATGTCTGAAATCGTGAACAACACGCAGCAAGTAAGCCAAATATATAGATACGCCACAGAGGCTAACATTAGAAAGAAGAAACAGACTCATGAATCAATCG
The DNA here is from genome assembly GCF_000495115.2 of Populus euphratica. Classification (NCBI taxonomy): domain Eukaryota; kingdom Viridiplantae; phylum Streptophyta; class Magnoliopsida; order Malpighiales; family Salicaceae; genus Populus; species Populus euphratica. Next base: position 796,156 of record NW_011499870.1, read on the forward strand.
AATCAATCACATACCATGAAACCAAGCAACAAGACATCATAATGGTAAGCAGATGGATTTTTGAGATTAAACTCCTTCTGTTGTGCCATCTGCGAAGCTACGCTGTGGTCAAAAAAATACAATCCGGCTATCATAACGGCTGGGATTAAGGCAGCAAAGATGTATGTCAAAGGAACCTTCCCCATGTCCTGCAATTTGAGCGTGTGAAACACATTGTTATAGATCACACCGGTAATTTAAAGCTGGAATGATGTTTCGCCAAATACTAGGACAAATAATTGTTCTGTCAAGCACTCCACAGACTCACAGGAAGAGAAGCCCCACAGCTGAGGATATGAATCCTGCAGTCTGAAGACTTCGGAACTAAACATTTCCGAATATCCTCGGAAATAAACTACCCAATGGAAACAACAATTCGCATGATTATTACCTTTATTACTGTCCAATGGTGCACTGATTCAGCATCCGAAAGAAGCGGAACATGAACTCTCCTAGGAACCCCAGAAGGAACTTCGCTGGGTCTGACATAAGACAAAGCTGTCCACAACACGACCATTAGGGGAACTCCATAGTCTGCAATAAAACCTCGGATCCACCCTGCAAGAATGGAACAAAAGATTAAGATAAGTAAATCTTAAACCAATTTTCTTCTGTTAATCATCCACCAACAAGCTGCAGCTCATTACCTGTGCCATATCGCCATGATCTTGCCCTGCGGCTTTTAAGGGCAGTGAACAATACACCCAATGAGAAAATTACAGAAAGCAACCCATTTGCATACCGCCACTGGAATTGGTACTTCTCCAGTTTTGAACTTTCATCTTTAGGAATATTGAATTCACTAATCACTCCCTGAGGTATAAAAATTAACACTGTCAACCTCATTATACTGCAAATTCTACCATGAAAAGAACAATCACAAACCAGTACCTTAACAGCCTCTTGAATGAAAAGAACTGAAATCAGCATGCCAAAAAGCTCCCCTGCTATCCTTGTAAATTTAAAGATGATGGTAGCTGCGTTAAAAATTGCAAGAAGAACTAGAAGGAGTGCTGTCCAGACACAAACCCTGTGAAAACAGTTAAAAAAAGAGAGAATCAATAACAGCACATATGCATATTCAATGACTCTAAAAAATCCTTAAGTTTCTTAAGTCCTTACCAACCAGCCCAAGCTAGAAACAATTTCTGCCCCAAATCTTCCCTTCCTTTGCTGAAATTGTACAGATAGGTGTACATTATAACAGTAGGTTCTGCAACCCCTAGAATCAGCAATGGCTGTCCACCTAAAATTGAGTGGATTAATCCACAAATAGCAGTAGAAGCTAAGGTTTCCACAGTACTCAAGCTTCCATCTAACAAAAAGCAAACACAATCTTCATCATCATCACAACACATGATACACCTTAAACTATCCTCAGAACATAAAATACGTGCGCGCGCGCGCGCGCATATGCTACTATGACTAATTGGTTTTGACCCTATTGATTCTATAGCTTTTAAAATTAATCTTCCAATTTGAGAAAAAAAAATATTATTAGAGAATAATTACCTGTGTCTCTACTTAATTGCTCTCCAAAGGCAATTACAGGAAGTGCAGAAGCAAAGAAGATATAGAAAGTTGGAGCCAAAATTCTTAATCCTGAACACAGTCCACTAACCCAATCATCCTTATAACATGCTGTTCTCCCTCTTACATCTTTTATTATTCCCTTGAATGGACTCTTCATGTTCTCCATTTTCTAATGCAAAAAACCATCAACCACGGTTACATTCATCAACCTTTTTATGTAAAAGAAAGAAAGAAGATAAAAGACCAGTTGAGCATACTTAATAAATTTGAGTCAAATTACCATAATATATCTTGAAATAAAAGAAAATTAACGAATCTTAAAATCACTTTTGTAACAACGTCCTCGTTAATTCTCAAAAATAAATAAAAAGCATCCCTAAATTCATTAGCATTGAATGCATTTATGATGAAATTCTTCAACATGGTCAAGAAAATATTTATCAAGGGCATGCATGCAAACATGCATATATCGTAATATGCATCGCTTTCTTTTATTAAAACCAACCATGCATGAAAAAAATGATATACAGTAAAACGTTTTTACTTACTAAAGATGCAAAAAAAAATGAAGAAAATGAAGGAAACTGTCAGTTCCGGAGGAGGAGGAGGAGAGGTGGTGATCGGAATGTTGTCAGCTGGGCCTCGTTAAATCTTCTTTCTAAAACTTGATATTTTCCCTCTCTCCGAGAGCGAGGGGGAGAGAGGAATTTGGGGCGAGGTGAGTCGGGTGACAAGAAACGAAGAAAGGAAGGTGTTTTCAAGTTCTCAAAAAACCCAGGAGAGTTTGATGGGGCCCAACCTGATGTGGGTCCTACATAATCAGGGGAATAGCTTACGTGGTTGAAACTCATTGGTTGTATTGGTCAACCGGAGGAACCGCGTTTTTTAGCTTGTGTCAGTTCATTTACTGTTCATTGTAGAAAACAAATTCAACATGGATTTGTTTGGTAGCTCCGAATTTCTTTTTTTTTCTTCTTTTTTTTTTTTGGGATTTCCGGTCATCACCGCAAGTTTAAATGTATATGAAGAATAAATTATTTTTCTTGATCTAATTTTTATATAATTTAAAGAGGATAATAAAAAGTTTTCTAGAAGATATTTTTAGTTTAGCAATCCATTATAAAATAAAATTCAAAACTTAACTTATTAACCTGCTAACTCGAGTTTTAATTATTGAAAATATACAGTAATTTTATATTATCACAAAATATCATTTAAACTTAAAAAAAAAACAATGATAGTGTTTTATGATTTTTTTATTAAAAAAATGATTTTCTATAAACCCAAATCAATCAATGACTCATTACTCAAGTTGTGAGCTAAATCAATTACGAAGTCTCATGATTCAAGCTTTGGATTCCTTTTCAGATGAAAAGTTATAAATGTAATAATGTTAAACACAAGATTATAATTGAGTTATTGAATCAGAAAGTCAAAGAAAATAAATTATTCTTACATTGCTTGTATGTAATTGTGTTGTGAATGTAGTGAGGAGCATAATGGCGCTGCTTAATGATATGGTGCAAGCTATGTTTCCTATGGCATGGCATGAAGTTAGGCAGAAGGCTCTCATGAAACCGTGTGAAATTGAATCATTGGTCAAAACTGTAGAATGTTGAGATGGGCTTTTGTTAAGAGCTAGCCAACTTTGGTTTTGCAACCTTGCTGGACAAGCGAGAGAGATGACAAGGAAATGGAGGGTCCTAGAGGCCATGTTTTGCTGGACAGACGAGAGAGTTGACAAGGAAATGGAGGGTCCTGGAGGCCATGTACGTAATTTCCTTATGATTGCGAAGCACATGCACTCTCTATAGGCATATTTCATGTGATTAATTAATTTTTTGTATGTTTTTATTTCCCATGTGCAGTGTCCTCCGACAAAAACGATCTGGGAAATCTGGATTTTCTACCTTGTAGCCATTGTTTTCTCTATTCTAGGTGGATATATAGAGCCATGTAGAGTTATCACAGCAGATCCAGGCTACAGGAATAACAAAATAAGAGGCCATTCATTGCCTGAACTTGCTTTGAACTTGAAAACGATTCTCATTCCATGCAAGCTATCGTGCATGAAATGACAAGAGAATACATTATGATAATACAGAAGATTCAGGGAAATTAAGAAAAAATTGCACCTGTCAAAACTCTCAGCTGCTAGAATTCCCTGTGTGTTGAAAAGGGAGTAAACAAGACAGTAATCGTAGATAGAAAGTCAGTGTTCTACGTGTTTTCTTGTTATGGGGTGTGTGTCGCATGCATAGAAGCATCAGGCATTGTCCCTTTTTTAAATACGAACTTAGCAAACCTAACCCGTCGCCGACCGGCTAGCATTCGTTTTTGTCTATAACGTAGGAGATCTTGTAGCTAAAGTTACAGGATACAGATAGTATGGTAGGGTTTTGGGGCTACCCATGGACGGATGTGGCCGGCAATGCGGGCACTAGCTACACTGCCCAAAAAAAAAAAAATCAGATGAAGTGTATGTCATGCCAAAATTTAAAACGTTGAATGGATAAAAAAAAAAAAAGAGATTTGTTTTGAGAATAAAAAATAATTTTGAGAAATTATAATGAAAATGAAAAATAAAAGTTAAGTAAAAACTACTTAATAAAGTGTTGGTGTAAATTTAGGATAAAAATCGATAACGTTACCATAAGATTTGAAATAAAATAAATAAAAAAAAAATATATTTTGAAATAAGAGAATGATCTCAATGACTAAATAGCTGATATGGTTATAGCAATGATTGAATAAAAAAATTTGAATTTTAATGTAAAATCACCTCCTAATTTTATATTATCAAATATAACTCTTAATCTAGTTATCGTATTAGACTGAAATCTTATAAAAAGCTTATTGACACATTGTTTTATCTTAGATTAAAATTTAAGGTAATTGAAATTTGGAAAAATCACGCAGGAATATCAAGTGTTAGGCAAAAAAATAACATGTCGCTAGGCTCATTAATGGTATTTTTGTAAATAAAATGGAAAAACTAGGAATTTAATTTTTTCTTCTCCTTTAAAATGTTGGCCACTGCTAAAAATATTAGAGTAAAACAAATATGAAGCTTTCTCACTAAAACCCTAGAAGAAAAACCAAAATTTAAGAAAAGATAGATGATGGAATGAGTATTGAGCATCTCTAACTTAAGAATTATGCAAAAAGTTAAATAGAGAGAGGAAACTCATAACATTAAAAAAAAAAGAGGAGCATAAAAATTTGTCTTGTTAATATTCGATGTTTATGTCATTATTGGGCAAGATAGTATAAACTTCATTGCATAAATTTAAGTAAAGATTAAAAAAGTTTAGGCAAAAAATTTAAATTTTGAATTAAATTTTATATATTAAATCAAGAAAAAGTTAATTATGATGTTGTTGGGATAAAATAAGATGTAAATAACTCTAAATAAAGCATAATTAAAAAAGAAAAATTGAGTATTTATGATGAAAATATGGTTGGTCATTTAGGGGGGTTGAGAACTTTTGGAATCACAGTAAATATTTGTTAGTTATATGTATTTAATATGTGTTGTTGTGTTGATAGGAATTAAAATGGATTTAATTATGTTATTTAATTATAATTGAATTTTCAATATAACTTAAAAAAAATATGAAAAGTTGATCAAATAAATAATTCATAGTTATTTGTTGGGTTGTGAAATATGAAATAAATGTTATGATATTAAGATAGTGCAAGAATGATTTTAGAATGTTTTGACGTAGTTCATTCTACATGTAACTAGGAATGAAAAAAAGTTGTAAGTCCGTCATGTAATCAAATCCATCATGTATAATTAATTGGTTATTTATGTTGAAATAAAAAAGATATTTAAAAATATTAACAATGAAAAAATTGATCCTATAATATTTTTAACATATAAAATCCTATAGAGATTATGAAAAATAAAATAAAATTTTATAGAGTATCTTCTCGATCATGATACATGTAAGCTTATAATATTTAGATTTCATAGAAATTAGAAAAATTAAAATAAAATTTTACGTAGCATCTTCTTATGATATATATATATATATATATATATATATATATTATGTAAGCTTATAATATTTGGATTTCCTTAGAGATTATAAAAAATAAAATAAAATTTTATAGAGCATCTTCTTATGACATATAAAAGCTTATAATATTTGGATTTTTCAGGTCTCAATTAATTTAGTTATATATTTATATTATCTCCCCCGAATTGCATCCTGGATCGGTCTCTGGCTATACCTAACCAGATTTTTGCCACTTCATTTCAGCACTGACTGGCCTCAAAGTTTATTGTAGTGCAGTACTACTTGTAGCTTTCAAGGATGATACATATTATTAGCTAGGAAGAATCATTTGACTCCAAGTTTTATAATCATTCTGAGCTTTTTCATGGAACTATATATAAAATAGACAGGCTACAATCCATGTGGGTTCCTACGATGTCGATACTTCAGCATCAGCACATATTCCGATGACCGTCACGGCCATTGACTTGCTAGGTCATCAAGAAGAGAAAAAAACAAAAAAAAACAATGAGCCTCCTGTTCAAATGCTCTGTTTATTTTTGTTTTTTAACCTCCTGTAGCCTTTGTCAAATGCTCTGTTTATTTTTGTTTTTTAATTTTTTTTTTTTAACTTTAAGTTAATATTTTTTAATATATTTAGATATTTTAATATAATAATATTAAAAAAATATTCTCGAACTTATATCATAGCTTAGGCATTCTTAGACTTCGTCCGCACCAGGACGCCTGTTTTGAGTCCTGTCGAGCTTGTAGAGCTCGAGGGATGTAACCAAAGGAATCCTCCACCAGGCTAGTCTTGGCATTTAGTATAATTAAAAATGTTGCTTATTTTAATAAAGATTAAAAAGAAGATGAAAGGTCAACTATAAACACCTATGTTACATGCGGTTCATCGTTGGTAGATTTTTTGTTCAATAAAAAAATAAATATATATTTTTTTCTAACATGTCAGTGTCAATGACAGACTAAAATTCTCATACATGCATCTAATAATTAAATAAATTTATATTGAATTAAAAAATAAGTAAAATTAAGATATTTGATGTTATAAAAAATTTGTTAAAAGACTATTCTTATAGAAAGGAAGGAAATAATGAAGAAAAATTCTCAATAATAATAAATATCAAGGGATTAAATTAAAAAAAAACAAAATAAAATAAAAAACATTCAAAACAAAATAAACAACAATAAAAAATAAAGATTAAATTTAATATAAAAATAAATTAAAATCAAATATTTAGTGATGAAATTGAAACAAAAAAGATATAAAAATTAAAAACCAAACTTAACATGAAATCAATTTAAAGTAAATAAAAAATAAAATTAAAAATAATCAATCAAAATAAAAAAATAAAAAAAATAAAAATAAAAGCTGGAGTCAAAATTGAACACCATTCACTGACCCAATCATCCTTTGAAGTTGGTGTCGTAAGAACGCCACCGCATGTGCTACCCGAAAAACATGGGTCGTGTCCATTCACTTAGGCTTACTAAGTCATGTATTAAGAACTTTTTTTTTTTTTTATTTACGTGGGGTGTCCGGGCCAGCTTGCGCGCACCACGACTAATCTCCACGGCCCACTGAATATCCTGCAAACCCAGTAGGCATGTAAGGCACCGCGGGGGTGACAGACGTGCATGCTAGTGCTTGAACCCAGGTGCAGTGGAAGGAGACAAGCCCCTTCCACCGCTAGGCCAAGCTCTAGTTTGCATTTAATTTATATTTATATTAACTTTTTTCTTTAATTTATATTTACTAAAAAATCAATCAAAGTGCCCTTAGCCCTCCAACGAATAACAAGATGAAGAAAATGAAAAAGCTCCTAGAACGAAGCTTTAATTTTTTTTTATCCTGAGAGTAGCTGCGTAACTTCAATAAAAGCCCTTCACCAACCTACTTTTACATAAATAAAATAAAATAAAATAAAAAATATCATTGTAAAAATACAAAAACACCCGTTACCATTAGTGAATAAAATTTAATTTCTAGAGATAATTTAAACGTTTTATAGTGTATATGAAATCAAAAAGAAAACACCCATTGACACCAGCTTTAAAATTTTTAATTCTAGAGATAGCGAAGTCCTTTTACAATGCATAACAAATGTAGAGAAACCAAATTATCCCTTTTCTTTGTTTCCGTGAATGGATGTATTCCATGGAAGGAGGACTCATCGAGGAGAAAACAGTGATATCAAGATGAATGCAATGACAGATGCTCTCAATGTTACATACATGCCTTTTCATTTGTCAATTCTATACAATTGAAAATCTAATTTTACGTTAATAACTCATAAACCAACTGCAGGTTACACAAAAAAAAAAAAATTCAGTAAAATGGCCTGTGTATACTAGCATCACCTATCGCTTCTTCCGTTTTCAGCTCTCTTTTCTGAGGCAAATTCGGCAAGATCATTGCTTCTAATATTGCAGGAGAAATTAGAGATTTTTAGCACATCAAAAGGAGAGCTTCACGGGTGCGACCAAGCAGTCTTAGCACTGTTGCAGCAATATGATGTCCAGTCAGCCCAGAAAGAGCAAGCTGTTCATTTGGCAATGCATGTTCAATGTAATTGTCTGGTAATACAATTGGCCGCCACTGCAGAAGTCATGGGAAAAAAAAACTGCAATGAGGACAGGGCCTTTTCAAATATCTTTGCAGCATATGGCCTTGTCTTTTTAAGGCAATCTTAACAAAAGTGAGAAATTGTTTGGTTTTTGGTTCTTTTGTTAGTGAATTTACTCATGCACTTGACAGTAATGATACAGGTTAAAAAAAAAACAACCATGATGAAGTTCACCTGCAAAATAGCTTGCCTGAAGCCTTAATTGGCTATTCTTCTGGCCATCTTTTTCAGTGTCAGTCTTTCAAGTTTGTGCAGAGAATAAAATACAATCATAAACAGAGTGCCATTCATTACCTTGACAAATTAAGTAAATAAACTGAAAGGTGTTCATATGCCGGAGATGTGATTCTTTGAGTTCCTACTTGCTAGTAGCTTGGTCGAGTTGGTATCCTGCATGCACTTGAACCTTTGTTTCTTACTTCACAAAACAGTCGGTGACTGTCTAAAGTATTTAACTTCACAGATTAATTTGACTTCAAAGATAGTAGAAATAAAGTGATGTGTATATTGAAACTAGGAATTCTTCCAAGATGCTTCGAGTTTTAATTCAAACATACTGGAATTGTATATCTCATTTAATTTGACTTTCGACTATCATATCCACAGAAAGTGTAAGAAGATCAAGAGGAGATGATTCCGCAGAAGTTGGAGCTCTTAGTATTTAGTAGCTCAGACAGCGAATAACACTAGCAGAATTTTGTTGAGCAGAATTCTGTCTGGCAGCAATTGTATTACAAATGTTTGCAACGCATGAGATTTGAAAAAAAGGTTTATGTTTCAGTTGTTTTTTCTATTGCACTGATGGTTGAACTGTTGCGATTATGAACTGTATATAGATTGCGGGGCACTAAATATACCAACGAACGTACATTAGATTTAGTTTGTTCTTGGCAGTACTGCAAGGGTGTATGATTTAGTGATCCTTGCTCCTGCAAAGCATCAGATATATGAAATGAAATATAGAGTTCAGTTCTGCCTATGTCACTTCATGAGAAATGGAATTTAAGGCACGCCAATCTCTTTTTTGTTTGTGCCACAAATTTACGCAAAAACCATCAAATGGCCTCCTCTATTGTGGTCCTTCTACAGCTCCACTGGGTAGAGGTCTCTTCTTCGAGTACATATGTCGGTGGGACTAATTAGACATGGAAATACAACATTACTAAGAATCTAGTTAAGGGATTCGAATTCAAGACCTTAACTGCATGAGCCTGAACTAATCCTTTGAAGCAGCCGTCGTCTTGCTGGCTAACACGAGCTACTTGGCTAAATGAGCCTGACCCGAACCAATTCGTGGGAGCAGCCGTTGTCTTGTTGGCTGTAACATGTTAATCAAGCTAATATATGTAGCAAACTTGGTCCATCCAATTTCAGTGCCTCAACAAAACAATCACTATATGTTTGAGTATGCATGTTGGATAGCACTGCATCTGAGTCAAAGAAACCTGCAGAAACAGAAAACCTAATAGAATGGGAAAACAATATGAATTAGGAAAAAAAAAACACACACACTAAAGCCAGAAAAGAGTGTGTATGGTCACTCTGCCATAGCAAGGAGAGATAATTTGGCATCTATGATTAATATACATGGGGGGAATGTCTTCCAAGTAAATCCCTACAAATAAGTTGACTTCTGTTGAGAAAAATTAGAGCCCCAGGGCTCACATTGAAAGTAAATAACCGATTAAAAGACAAGCATTAATACAAAGTCTTGTGCATTTACATCATTCAAATGAAAAATAAATAAATAAAAGTTGGAAATTTTGGGTTTGAACAGCCAGCCACATGATGCACTGCTTGTCAGAGATTCAAAGATGTTGACAAGCCATGGTAGCAGATATAAGTAAACTCAGCACAAACTGAGCCTGAACACAGACAGGTACCCCGTAGTCCAAAACTATAAACTAGAGGTAACTGTGGACATATCTCAGATGGATATTCATAATACTTGTGCTACATTTTAATCATTGATTACTTGGAAGCTATAGCATGAAGAAAATAAAGCAAGTCATGGCGAGCTTTATTATATATTTTGTTCAAAACAATTTGTGTAAATCCAGAATTCTGCAAGAGGCAATTGAAAGCTCTAAGCATGCTGATTTATGTCTGGATTGCAGGTTTCTAGTTCCTTTACAACTGATAAGTGATCTTTAAAATACTTTTAGTTCTAGTTATGATAGAATCTGCACATTAGTTGATTTTAAGGTTATTTGATTGTACAAATCGCGTAAGCAGGATAAGCTCCAGCTTTAGTTTCCTATTTATCAATTATATTCTTCATTTAACAGAAAATAAAATAAAGCTTAGCCTAGCCTAGCCTAGACATAAGCATTTGAAGCAATCTGCAAATTAAAGAATATGTACGCATTAATTTTAGAATTAAAATCATCTCCTCTACTTAAAAAGCTCTAGAACAATTAACCAGTCCTGAGTTCTTATACATTAAGTTGTAGCCTAGCCTAGCCTACACATAAGGCCAGATCCTGAACAAGGCATATGCCTCAGCATAGATATCTAAAATCTAGCCAGGATAGCCAGGCTCAGTGTGACTGTGAATTAATGCATAGATTTGATAGTCATCTATGAAAAATCAAAGAAGATTAAAGTATAAGAATTCAACATACCTCCCTGCTGGTTCCCCATTGCCTCAATCTGTTGTTTATGTTCTGTACACTGATTTTCTTCAGTTATTACATGTATCAAGACAGGGCCCGTTGACTCCAGAGTTGACACTTCTTGTAAAACACAAACTAAATCTTCAATATTGTGTCCATCAACAGGGCCTATGTAGTACAACCCAAGTTCTTCGAAGAGAGTTGATCCCAGCGGACCCATCATACCACGTGCATACTCATCAACTTTAGCTGCTAATTCATACATGCCTATCCTCTTGGTAACACCCTTGACAAGAAACAAGGAAAGAAAGAGCATTCAATTGAATGAAAACAATAATACATGAAGTTAAAACAAGATATAAAATCTGACTGAATTTTGTTGCGCTACTTATTGCAATAGAGATTTCTAAATTAACTCAAAAAAATGTATCTTCAATTACAGAAAATTTCCATTCTCTCTAAGCAATTTTATCAGTTAATGATCCTAATACAAGCTTAGTCATGTAAGCAAATGGAAACTACTGAAAGCACCTTAGCAACTTCTCTAAGCCTCCGGAATGATTTGCTTGACTGGAGCTTGCTTAGGGTACTAGATAGAGCATTGATTGAAGTCTTGGAGCCCTCTTCAATCTGGGGGTGTAAAGAGTGTCGGCTGTCATTTAAAATCACTATCATATTTGAGTCTAAATAGCCTGCATTGCCCATTGCTTCATAGACCTGACCAGCCATGGTTGTGCCATTGCCAATGACTGTAACAATACGTTCCCGCTTCCCTTTAATATCACGAGCAACCGCCATGCCTGGTGAGAAACTAATTAAATTCCATGTTTTAAAGTTTATTTGTAATAGTAATACTGGAGCATATAAGCAAGAGTTTTACAACTTGATTCAGAGCTATGTACAACATAAAAGCTAAAGTTAACAGCCTAAACTTGGACAGCTGATTTCATTTGCTGACAGGACAGCACACTTACTAATAATATTTCCAGGGTAATAAGCATGAGTGAAAGAGATGTCCTCGGTGGATCTATGAAATGCAGTGCAAGAACTTCAGGACAGTATGCTCATTCAGACAAGTGAGCAAATAAAAGTTGAGAAAAGTATAAGTAGCTGAGGACATGGCATTTTACCAAGTCCAGCAGAAATACTGTTGCATCCATGTCCTGCTCCAAATGGGTCATATTCACTCTCAGACCGAGATGTAAATCCAGAAAGACCATCCTTTTGTCTTAGTGTATGCATAAGAGATCTCCTTCCGGTGAGAATTTTATGTGCATATGTCTGCCAACAAGAAACAAGGAACTAACTTAAAAATGGACCAGATTGTCACTCAAAACTAGCCATTTCCATATACAAAAGGCCACTTTTTTGAATTATTCTTTGGTTCAGACGCTGCCCACCCAGTAACATCAACAAATTCGCAATCCATCCCCATTCTAAAAAATATTTATAAAAGAAATCAATAGCCATGCTAACAGCCCCTTATAGGGCTGCACAACACAAACAAACAAATAAACAGACCCTGATAAGCATGCTATAATCTACTCTTTGATGACTATGCAGTCCTCCATAAAGAACAGAATCAGCTGCGAATCTTACTTGTTCCCCAACATCCCACAGTATCTTGTCCACTGGAGCATGAAAAACATGGTGAATTGCAACTGTCAGTTCAACCGCTGCCAAACTGGCCTTACAGTCATTTTGTGCCTTTGACATTATGGAAGACAGCACTGATCGTATTTCACTAGCTAATAGTTTCAGTTCCTGCATAGACCAATCCTTAATAGGTAAAGAAGCTGAAATATTAATAGTATGAAACACGTCTGGAAAATGGAGAAAGTTCATGAACTAACGTTAATAGTTAAATTCTTCAAGTGGATAGGGTTTTCAACCACATCAAGCAATGGTGTTGCAATAATATCCGAAAATATATCATCAATATCAGGTTGAGCACGTATTCTACGAAAACACACCTGTATCAAGAACAAATCCTCCATAATTCAAAACATTAATTCTTCCATAGTTTCATGCATTTCTGCCGTGACATTTGCATGTATCATCAAATTCTCTCGATTATCTTTTCTAGAAATCACACTCATTTTGTCTGCTTAATCCATGCCATTAGCAATTGAATGTAATCAAAATTGTCAAAACAACACAGCCATATCACAAAATAAACACCCCCAAGTACATATTATTTCCTCTATCTCCATTACATTACAGCATATTCAACAGGGTTTTTGTTTCACTTCTTTCCTAAAAAAATGGACTAATCAATTGTGCATGTAATTTATAAAGACAATCTTTATCACATACCTTGGAGTCAGTGGTGGAAACAGAAGTTGGATACAAGTTAAATCTTGATATCTCCACTTTATAATGAGAATTAGAGCTTGAAATCTCCAATTTGTGACCGAATTTCACAAAAGAATGTGAAGTAATTCCATATGGGTACTGAGTGTGGTGGATTTACGGCAATTCCATAAGGGTACCGAGTAATTGCAGTACTCATCAAGAAAAATAACAAAAACCCACCCCTCAATGTTCAATATCAAAGTTCAACATTTGTCCCAAAAAGCACAAAAAGATCAATGCTTGATTGCTTAAAAGCTCACTCGACCGAGCAGGATTTAATGACTTAAAATGTGAAAAATGATTCTAGGATTCTGCAGATAAGACACGAGAAAAGTTGCCAAGAAGGGTAATTCAACAAAATGGTTGGAATCCATATGGAATAAGTGAAATAATTAATAAAATTTAGACAAGGAAAGTAGAGAGATGACAAAGGGAGCATAATTTGAGGTTGTTATGGCATCAACTGCTAGAGGAAAGCAGGCGAAGAAGGAAAGGTCAAATTATTGGTGGAAACTGGAAAGGTGAACGTTGATTTTAATGGCCTGGAAAGGTGAAAGTGAAAAAAATAGGGATGAAATTTGATTAAAAAAAATTAAAGATGAAATTATAAAAAAACAATTTAAAAAGTTTTCTCAAGCATAAAAATAAAAATGCGGACCAACTTAAAAGATGAAAAGATTTCAAGGGGTTAAAATTGAAAAAAAAAATTATATTTATAAATTATTTTAAATAAAATAAATAATAATTAAAAAAATAAAAACTAAATTAAATAAAATCTTTGACCACAGACGCTGCTTCATCAGCATGTGGTATTAGGAAAGTCATATTCATTAATTAATACTTCCAAGGTTGTTAAAATCATTAATTAATTTATAAAATTATATGATTTTATGAGTTAATATATATATTTAATATACAGAATTATTTTCAAAACTCAAAAATTAATAAAATTAAGTTGAAATCAATAAAATCAAATGAAATCACGAATTTAATAACGATTTTATAATTTTAATAAAAACATATACTGCATTGTAATAATACAATATATGTTTTTCCCAACCAATAACAACATGCCATTTGTCCACACAAAAGTTGTGCTCCCAGGCGCCAGCAATGCAAAAGTGCCCTCTTGACTTCAGAACTTATCTAATAGTGTGCTGGTGTGGAGGGTTGGTGATTTTTGTCAAAGATATAATAGTTTTCAAGTACGAATTATATTTTTAAAAATTATAAAAATATGTTTTGTTTTTAAAAAATAAAAGCTATTTCTTATTCAAACATCCTTTAAAAGTATTAGTCAATGTGATTTTATGTAACATTTTTTAAAATTTATTTTTATTTAATTATATAAACATTAAAAAATATATTCACAAAAAAATAGGATAGAAATTATAAGTTAAAATTATCTCTGCTAACAAGAAACACGGTTTATGAAATAAAAACCAATGACAATTAAATACTTGTTAGATTCTAATAACTTGAATTAAAGAGGAAAGAAAATGTTTATCTTTATAAATTATTTTAAATAAAATAAATAAAAATTAAAAAAATAAAAATCAAATTAAAAAAAATCATGTCAAATAATCTTTAACCACATACGCTGCTTCATCATCACGTGGTACTAGGAAAGTCATATACAGAAGGTTTATTTTGTTGGTCTGTAACTTTTATGTTGCTACACGCGTTGTTTTATCACAGAGAGGATTGCGAGATTAGTTAATATTGTTATTGGGCTCTCTGAAGTTGTTAAAATCACTATTTAATTTATAAAATCATATAATTTTATAAGTTAATATAGCAGAATTATCTTAAAAATTTAAAAATTAATAAAATTAAGTTGAAATCAAGTAAAATCAATAATAATCATAAAAAAACACAAATTTATTAACGATTTTACAATTTTAATAAAAACATATACTGCATTTTAATAATACAATATATGTTTTTCCCAACCAACAACAACATGCCATTTGTCCACACAAAAGATGTGCTGCGCCAGCTACACCCCAAAAGGGATGACATCTGTTGCAATAGTGCACTTCCTTATCAGGCTCGATTCCAAATATATGCCCTTTTGCCTTCATTTCAGCGGGCATGATCTGGACTTAGTTAATGTTTTTCATGAATGTTAAGAGTACAAGCCAATATGATTTTGTGTAATATTTTTTTAAATTTATTTTTATTTAATTATATAAATATTAAAATATATATATTCATAAAAAAATATAAAATATGATAAAAATTATAAGTTAAAATTATCTCTGCTAACAAGAAACACGGTTTATGAAATAAAAACCAATGACAATTAAATACTTGTTAGATTCTAATAATTTGAATCAAAGAGGAAAGAAAATGCTTATCTTTATCTTTAATAAAAACTCAATTTCTTTCTTGTTTTTTTAATATATATATTTTTTTATTTTGATGTATTAATATTAAAAAAATATTATTTTAATATATATAAATTTTTATTTCAACCATTTATTTTAAAATATCTAAATTATATATAAATTTTTATTTAAATTATATATTTTAAGGTATTTGAATAATGTATAATTTTTTTTATATATAATTTTATAATTTTTTTATGATTTAAATTTGTTTTATATATTTTTTTAAAATATATTTTTAACCACCTTTGGCACACTATAGGTCATGTTTACGGTCGTGTTTACGTAATTAACTGACTCCGTTGGTACTCGGCAGGCATATGCCACGCGCATTTCATGCCACGCGCATTCCATGCATACACTGGATAGCCATCATGTGCAGATAATTTGGTGCCTCAGGTAACTGGGGAAGGTGTGGCAGCAGCCATATTAGCAAAAATAAAATAAACATAATACAAATACAATCTTAATTAGATAAATTATTTAATCATATTTATTTGTATTATGTGAGTTCACTCTATTTTACTATTTTTTTTATTAATATAAAATTTATCGTTCATAATCAAAATAAATTACTATTAAAATAACTAAAAAGCATAATTAGACTTGACTTATCCTTCTAGGTTACTACACACACACACACTAAAGCCAGAAAAGAGTGTGTATGGTCACTCTGCCATAGCAAGGAGAGATAATTTAGCATCTATGATTAATATACATGGGGGAATGTCTTCCAAGTAAATCCGTACAAATAAGTTGACTTCTGTTAAGAAAACTTAGAGCCCCAGGGCTCACATTGAAAGTAAATAACCAATTAAAAGACAATCATTAATACAAAGTCTTGTGCATTTACATCAAATGAAAAAAATAAATAAAAGTTGGAATTTTTGGGTTTGAACAGTCAGCCACACGATGCACTTGTCAGATATTCAAAGATGTTGACAAGCCATGGTAGCAGATGGCATAACCCAATTTTGGCCCTTTGGTTTCTAATTTAATTTTTATAGGGTTTAAAATGAAAAATTAAAATATCATAGATTTATTTCAATGAAAAGTATGATTTGTCAACTTCTGTGAAAATTAAGGATTACAATATGCTTTTGTCATTCTATCTTTATCTTCAAGATAATCTTTATCTTCGAGATAATCATAGTCTTTAAGATAATAATAGTTGTCCGCTTTCAAATTTGATTCTTAATCAAATTCAAACTTCAAAAAAGAGAATGAGTTTGATTGAAACTTGGTTTCTCACATGCGAAGGGACTCTGGCACTATAAATACAGATCTTAGGGGGGAAGGAAAAAAAAAAGGATGAACCCGAGAACAGAGAATTAACCTAGAAAAACAGAACAAAAGAAAGAAAAGGAGGAGGGAGGATGATTAGAGAGAAACTCTAAAAGAAAAAACCTTAAGAGGAGACCATTACCAGAAACCTTAAAAGAGAAAAACATAAAAAAAAGGGGGCGGCGAACCCTATACTAGCCGCCGCCCCTCTCAATCCTTTTTCTTCCCAGTCTCCCTCGACTTTGCCTTTAGCAGCCACATGCCTAGGTAAATTTCCTTCTTTTCTTGCTAAAATAATTAATTTGATATTGTGTTTGCTAGGGGTGTGCTTGGAAAAAGAGGACAGAGAGGAGGAGGACTATAGGGACACCAAGAGGAAAACAGAGGAAGAGAAAATAGCATCAGCAGGCCGACCCTCCACTGTCATTACCATCTTTAATTGCAGCACCAGATAAGTTGCTCTTTCCCCAAAGAAACCTGCAGAAACAGAAAACCTAATAGAATGGGAAAACAATATGAATTAGGAAAAAAAAAACACACACACTAAAGCCAGAAAAGAGTGTGTATGGTCACTCTGCCATAGCAAGGAGAGATAATTTGGCATCTATGATTAATATACATGGGGGGAATGTCTTCCAAGTAAATCCCTACAAATAAGTTGACTTCTGTTGAGAAAAATTAGAGCCCCAGGGCTCACATTGAAAGTAAATAACCGATTAAAAGACAAGCATTAATACAAAGTCTTGTGCATTTACATCATTCAAATGAAAAATAAATAAATAAAAGTTGGAAATTTTGGGTTTGAACAGCCAGCCACATGATGCACTGCTTGTCAGAGATTCAAAGATGTTGACAAGCCATGGTAGCAGATATAAGTAAACTCAGCACAAACTGAGCCTGAACACAGACAGGTACCCCGTAGTCCAAAACTATAAACTAGAGGTAACTGTGGACATATCTCAGATGGATATTCATAATACTTGTGCTACATTTTAATCATTGATTACTTGGAAGCTATAGCATGAAGAAAATAAAGCAAGTCATGGCGAGCTTTATTATATATTTTGTTCAAAACAATTTGTGTAAATCCAGAATTCTGCAAGAGGCAATTGAAAGCTCTAAGCATGCTGATTTATGTCTGGATTGCAGGTTTCTAGTTCCTTTACAACTGATAAGTGATCTTTAAAATACTTTTAGTTCTAGTTATGATAGAATCTGCACATTAGTTGATTTTAAGGTTATTTGATTGTACAAATCGCGTAAGCAGGATAAGCTCCAGCTTTAGTTTCCTATTTATCAATTATATTCTTCATTTAACAGAAAATAAAATAAAGCTTAGCCTAGCCTAGCCTAGACATAAGCATTTGAAGCAATCTGCAAATTAAAGAATATGTACGCATTAATTTTAGAATTAAAATCATCTCCTCTACTTAAAAAGCTCTAGAACAATTAACCAGTCCTGAGTTCTTATACATTAAGTTGTAGCCTAGCCTAGCCTAGCCTAGCCTAGCCTCTACATAAGGCCAGATCCTGAACAAAGCATATGCCTCAGCATAGATATCTAAAATATAACCAGGATAGCCAGGTTCAGTGTGACTGTGAATTAATGCATAGATTTGATAGTCATCTATGAAAAATCAAAAATGGACTAATCAACTGTGCATATAATCTATAAAGACAATCTTTATCACATACCTTGGAGTCAGTGGTGGAAACAGAACTTGGATACAAGTTAAATCTTGATATCTCCACTTTATAATGAGAATTAGAGCTTGAAATCTCCAATTTGTGACCGAATTTCACAAAAGAATGTGAAGTAATTCCATATGGGTACTGAGTAATTGCAGTACCCATCAAGAAAAATAACAAAAACCTACCCCTCAAAGTTCAACATTTGTCCCAAAAAGCACAAAAAGATCAATGCTTGATTGCTTAAAAGCTCACTCGACCGAGCAGGATTTAATGACTTAAAATGTGAAAAATGATTCTAGGATTCTGCAGATAAGACACGAGAAAAGTTGCCAAGAAGGGTAATTCAACAAAATGGTTGGAATCCATATGGAATAAGTGAAATAATTAATAAAATTTAGACAAGGAAAGTAGAGAGATGACAAAGGGAGCATAATTTGAGGTTGTTATGGCATCAACTGCTAGAGGAAAGCAGGCGAAGAAGGAAAGGTCAAATTATTGGTGGAAACTGGAAAGGTGAACGTTGATTTTAATGGCCTGGAAGGTGAACGTTGCTTTTAATAGCCTGTTTGTTATTTAAAAAAAAAATTCTTTTATTTATTTTAAATTAATATATTTTTAGTATGTTTAAATTATTTTGTATAATATATTAAAAATAATTTTAAAAAAATAAAAAAATATTATTAATATATATTTTAATATTAAAAATTATTTAAAAAGTAACTATAACTATATTTTCAAATAACTTCTAAATAAATTCTAAATATAAATATTTTATAGATTAATTAGATTTTAATTTAGTATTTTGCTTTCGATGATATTGGGCTTATCAAACGTGCCTTGAATCAAGTTTATAAAAGAGATGGAAAAAGAATTCTAATCTTTTATATAAATCTTGAAATAGAAAACTATAGAAAATATATTTACTGATTGAAAATGAAAATTTTTCCTTTTAAAACATGTTTTTTTCTCATTTTCCTAGAAAATAAAAGAAAATACTTTAAAGTTATAATGAAGTTAAAATACCAAGATTGGAGTTGATGATAATCTATTTTATAGAAATTGAATTATTCCTCTGTTTTCTTTGAATTAATCTTATGTTTATGTGAGTATAAAACGTGGGTAAATTGCTACCTTTTTTTATTATTATTATTGGAAGGGGCGTTGGACCCTGGGCAAGCTCTACTTCATTACATCAATCAAATAAACTATAATTGCCAGACTTGAAACTGCTTCACTGAAACAAATAAATGATGGGATACATTTTTTTTTTAAAAAAAACCATCATTCTTTTTTGTGTTTTCAAAGAAAATGGTCTTCAATTTGAAGCAAAATTAATCTCATATTTAATTAATCACTGAGTTTTGTAACATAAACCTATGATTACTTGAAACTTAAAAGGGATCTAGGGAGATGTTACACTACAAGATACAGAAAGGATCTTGAACTCCAATCTTTTTGTTCAAGGAATAGAAAAATTAAAAAAAAATAATAATATATTAGTTTTCAAGATTGCCAAATTTTGTTAAATGATTTTTGGCAGCATTACATTGTTGATGTTGTAGTTAAAAATAATATAATAATCTCTTTATAATAAGATTTTTTTTTAAAAAAAAGTAATTATAAAAAAATTGATAAGAGATTAATAACCTCTCTCTCTCTCTCTCTCTCTCTCTCTCTCTCTCTCTCACACACACACA
>NW_011499870.1:816464-828414 GCF_000495115.2 Populus euphratica
ATATAAGCTAATCATCCGAGTCTAGAAAAAAAAGGGTTTGTGGCAGAGAAATGTGGTGAAATAATAGCACGAGGGGTTGCTAAAGAGGTATTAATTAATTATATTATGTAATCATTTTTAATTAAAAGCAGCATCAGCTAGATATAAACATTGGATTTTCCATTGTGCTTGAGAGGAGACAATATTTTAAAATAATATCTCTTTAGATCTAATGTGAAAAGAAAAATTCAAAATGTTCAATGGTATATACAAATTAATATTTTTCTACGTGACTGCTATACATGTATTAATAATATGAATGACATTTCAGAAAATTATATGGGATTTAGACTTTTATGATGAGATTAGGTTAATTATTCTTCGTTTAAGAATATGAACGTATTAATAATATGAATGACATTTCAGAAAATTACATGGGATTTATACTTTTATGATGAGATTAGGTTAATTATTCTTCGTTTAAGAATATGAGCTTATAACAGATTTTGCATGCCTAACGATCATATAAAGAGGGGAGGTCATAATTCCCTTTTTTTTAGCAGTGTTTATATAAATCAAACTACGATCTATAATTGAGTTTTATAAATAAAAAAAAAATCTTGCCCTATTTTTTAAAAGATTACAGAACACAAGACGCTCTCATTAAATAAATTACAAAAATTATTTTTCTTATTCTTTGCAGCTTATATAATTTATTTTTTTATTTTCTTACCTTTTCATTCTGTCATTCTGCCAGATTGTGATGTTTTTCCCGCTTGAATATGCCCCACGTCTATTTGTTTTTATCCTCGCACATATTAATCAAAATGTTACGTTGTTTTTAGGTCTTTTGAAGAGGTAACTTTTATTTATCGTCAACATTTTTTCAGGTTTGATTTGTGCCTCTCTCTTATTTGCTTTATGCATTTCTATTGCCTCGCATGCTTAATCATAGTTATGGTATTTCAATGTTTAACAACACATAATGTTTTGTTTTTAGTTGCTTGATCTTTTATTCTTATATATTTATCCTTTCTTTTTACATGTTAGTTTTGTGGGGTTATATTTTTTATTCCTTACCTAGTTAAACCAAAGAGTAGTTTTTTAGCTAAGCTTACCCATTATCATGTCTCATGATATATTAAAGATTTCAATCCAATGTCGTTCCTTTTCCATGCAAGTCAGTTAATCTTTGCCCAACACTTAATTTCATGATGTTTTTTTTATTGCTTATTATCTCTATATTTACATGGTTTCTGTAGAAAGTGCATGTCATTAAGATTTTCTCTATCCCTGTGTTTTCCTTCACTTAACCATGATCCTGTCCTAATCATGGCTTTTTTAGTGTGTTTTTTTCTATTTGCCTTGATGTTTGTTTACATGGTTTATTTAGAGCAACATAAAAAAAATTTCAAATTTAATTGCATTTTAACTATCATATATTTAAATTTTACTTCTTTTTTTCGGTGCATACCAACCTTTTTCAGGGTAGTTTTTTGCTTCGTCTGCTGTTTATTTTTTTGCTTTGGATCAATAGCTTTGCTGCCTGCTTTTATTGTTTCATGTAAATACTTTTTGCTTCACAATCCTTAATCTCTATAGTGCAAATTCGATGGATTTTGTCAATATCCCTAACTGTAAAAAATAATCCATGTTTTTTTTGGATTTCCAAATCACAAATCTTATTTTCTTTTTTCCTGAACCAAAAACATCTCTTATGACAAGAAATATTCCGACATTTATATTCAGTGAACCCTTACTTTTAAGAAAATAATTCCATGTATCAAATAACAAATGGTGAACTGTGAGTTGTAGGTCAACCATAAGAATTAACTGTCATATAAAAAATTTATTTACCACGATTTGTTTATTTGTAGCATTGCTACCTTTAAACCTAGAAAACCACCTGATAAAATCATATGAAGCAAAGATCTAATAATAGGAGGGTGGCCTCATTGGTGATGCTTATCTTTTAGTTTACCTTAATATTTAGCTCTCTTTCTCTGATTAGTCTGATTAGTCTGCAAATGAACCATTATTGATAGTAAATATTCATTGTTTCATTATAAAATTTCATGTCATCACTCTTCTCTAATGTCAATACAGGTTTCTGATAAAAGAATACATAAATGAAAAATTAGTTTTATAATTTTAAGGTCCATTCTCTTGCCTTTCCGAGCAAATAAGAGAATTTATTATTGATTTATAAAAAAATTATAGCTTACAGTTGCATTTATCTTTTGCTGTAAGAAAAAAAACTAGCATTCAGTTAATCAATACTTTCTTATCCAACATCACAAGCTAATTGGACATCTTTATTATCTACTTTGTTAATACAACCTCTCGCTCATTGACATATAGGTATAAAGCATAAAATATATAACTCTAGATACTTTCACTATATTTGGATTTAACTATCTTTACTTAACTTTTGCATTTAGCTTAATGAATATCATGTATTTTGTTATATAATATTTTTAATTAGTTTATAAATAATTATAATAATAATTAAAATTAAATTCCACTTAAAACACTCGTAACATCGTGCGAGTATCAAAGCTAGTAAAATATTATTTATTGTAATAGGGTTTTTTTTCAATTTATATATTTTTTTTCAATTTCAATTTTATTTTTTAATTTTAGGTTTATTAGGAATTAAATTTTATAATTTTTTTTCAATTTAACTTCTATAATATTATTTTAGTTTTATGACTTGGATTATTATTTTGATGAGTTAACTTAATTAGCTCGTGATTTTTTTTATTTGATTTTTTTTTAGTTTCATCATTCAATATTGAGTGATTAAGAATTAGATTTTATAATTTATATTGATTTGCTTCTTATAAGATTATATTTATCTTATGAATCAGATCACAGGTTTGGCGGGTTAATCTGTATTAATCCAAATTATTTTTTATATCTTTTTTAATCATTTTTTTTTTCAATTTCACATTTCTATTAAGTTATTTTAGTCTCATGATTCAAGTCGTGAATAAGGTAGGTTAACTCAAGTTAATTTAAAATTTTTAATCCTTTTTTTATTGATTTTTATTAATTTTATCATTTAATATTGAATTTATCAAAAATTAAGTTTTGATTTGCTTACTATTAGGTTATCATGCT
The DNA here is from genome assembly GCF_000495115.2 of Populus euphratica. Classification (NCBI taxonomy): domain Eukaryota; kingdom Viridiplantae; phylum Streptophyta; class Magnoliopsida; order Malpighiales; family Salicaceae; genus Populus; species Populus euphratica. Next base: position 819,567 of record NW_011499870.1, read on the forward strand.
CTCATGACTCAATATGTGAAATGATATGGTAATATATGATTTGACTTGAACTGATTCAATATGTTATTGTTTCAATATTTATATAAAAAAAATCTCATTTTAAATATTTATTTTGAGTTAAATTATATTTTTACCGGTCATCTAATTTGTTTTTAAATCTACCAAAACTATTAAAAATATTAAATCAATTTCCACACAGTTTAAATATTTTTTTATAAAAAACTTAATATTTTTTTCACGTTGAAAAAAAAAAATCCTATTTATAATGTGGTGCCGATGAATTATCTAATAATCACTTAATTATGCTTGCTTATGTGTAAAGGTTTTACACTGTATATAGATACTGTCAAGAGTGGGTATGTTGATTAATAAAGTTTGGGTAGTCTCTTAATTTTCTATATTTAAACTTTAAAACCAACATCTAAGAAATTTTTTATTTTTTAAAATACATCAAATTAAATTAAAAATATATATTAAAAACACTCCTTAATGTTAAACAAAGAGAATGTAAAGGGTGCAGCCACTTGAGAAAGTAAATTATGTTTTTCACAAAATTATTTTTAGAATTTATTACAAACATTTTAGTTAAGTTTTTGATCAAATATTTTAGGATGGTAAATTATGTGAAATCCCCGAACACATTGCTTCATTGTTAATAACATTTTGGTTCGGGCTTGCAAGTCATCATGTTTCAATGAAGAACTTGAAATGATCCCCAAAATAATACTGGAAAAATCGTTAAAAATCCAACCCACAAACAAAAAAGATACTGAAAATGTTCAGATTTGGATGTGTAAATTGCTTTTTGACCAATAGTTTAACAATGATTGCTCCTGCTATGATTTGTGATTTGGTGTGATTTTGGCAAACTCTGGTGCATCATCCTCTACAGGGATGATTTCATAAGCAGATACCTGAATCATGAAGACCCTCCATATATATTCGGGTCAAAATTAAGGAACAAGCAACACAATAAAGTATATACTTAGATTTAGATTTGTGGACATGCCGTGTACATTTATTTTATTGGTAAAAAAAAAAGAAGCCAGGTGACCTCGGCATATTTTGAAGAACATATAATGACAATCAATAGATCAATTTCAATAATAATAAAAAAAAAAAATCATAGCAACTTGTAAAAAAAAAAGATCAAAAAAACAAGATTAAGATTTTAAATAATCAAATGAAAAAAAAAATACTCGTCTTGAGCTAACCTAAATAAGCATACCAAATATACAAGTAAAATTATGAAAGTAAAATTATAAAATCAGGATAAACCAATATATATATATATATATATATATATATATAAAAAGAAGTAATGAGATCGAAATAAATGAATAAAAAAGAAATTAAAGAAAATCACGAAACTCAATATAAAAAACTCTAACATCATGTTATTATTTATTTTTGGGATCTACGTGCTGGAGATTGTGTGGACTTCTCTTAAATCAAGTATAATAAATTAACTCATGTTTTCTAGAAAATTGACAAAAATATAGAAAAAAGAAATGTTCTTCAAACTTTGTTTGAACTGTTTTCTACCCTTTTTATCCTCATTTTTTTTGTTAAAATCATTAAATTTCTTAAATTGATTAAGAGTCTTCATAATACTAAATTCATTTATTCTTTATCTAATATTTAAGATTGGATAAATCCCTCTAAATTTACAATAAAATGAATAAAAAAGAAATGGAAGAAAATCAAGAAATCTAATATAAAAAAATAAACTCTATCATTGAAGGATTGAGTTGGAAAAAAAATCATAACTAACCTAATATTTAAAGGATGAAATGGAGAAAACAAATAGAAATTTAAAAAATATATCAAAGTAAATTCAACAAAGAATAAGAATAAAAAGAATCTAGATTATCCATGTCAATTTCAAAATTAGTGATAAAATTTTTAATAAAGCCAAAACTTAAATTAGATAAACGTTGAAGTTTGAAACCGAAAAAACTTGAATTATGCTTAAAAAAACAAAACTCGAGTGAATCTCCTTAACTTGAGTTAATCTCTAAAACTCAACCCATGAAATCATAGATCTAAATTAAATTAAAATATTTAATTTAATATTGAAGAATGAAATTAAAAAAAGTTACCTGAATGAAAAAAATAAAAATCAAATTTTATAAAAAGAAATTAAGGATGAAATAATAAAAAAACAATTTAAAAATTTTTCTCAAGCGCAAAAAAAATGAGGACCAATTAAAAAGATGAAAAGATTTCATGGGGTTGAAATTGAAATTTCTTTTTATAATTATTAATTATTTTAAATAAAATAAATAATAATTAAAAAAATAAAAATCAAATTAAAAAAAATCATGCTAGACAATCTTTGACCATAGACGCTGCTTCATCATCATGTGGTATTAGGAAAGTTATATATATAAGGTTTGTTTTGTTGGTTTGTGACTTTTATGCTGCCACACGCATTGCTTTATCATGGAGAGGATTGCGAGACTACTTAATGTTGTCATTGACCTCTCCAAGGTTGTTAAAATTACTATTTAATTTGTAAAATCATATAATTTTATAAATTAATATATAGAATTATCTAAAAAATTTAAAAATTAATAAAATTAAATTGAAATTAAGTAAAATCAATAATAATTAAATAAAATCATAAAAAATCACGAATTTAATAACGATTTTACAATTTTAATAAAAACATATACTGCATTTTAATAATACAATATATGTTTTTCCCAATCAATAACAACATGCCATTTGTCCACCCAAAAGATGTGCTGCAATAGTGCACTTCCTTATCAGGCTCGATTCCCAATATATACTCTTTTGCCCCTTCATTGGTAGTTGGTAGGTATATGCCACGCGCATTTCATGCCACTCGCATTTCACGCCACGCGCATTTCATGCCACGCTGGATAGCCACCATGAGCAGATAATTTGGTGCCTCAAGTAACATGGGAAGGTGTGGCAGCAGCCATATTAGTAAAAATAAAATAAACATAATATAAATACAAATATAATCTTAATTAGATAAATTATTTAATCCTCATTATTATTAAGTTCATTCTATTTTACTATTTTTTTTATTAATATAAAATTTATCATCCATAATTAAAATAAATTACTATCAAAATAATTAAAAAACATAATTAGACTTGATTTACTAGGTTGGAAATGACTTGATTAATTTAGTTAAATTTTATTAAAGTAACTTTAGATTTTTTTAAAAATAAAATAATATTATTTTAGTAAAAATAAATAACTTATTGACATGTAAATTTAACTTAGTATTATATCTATGAAAACAATAACATAATAATAATTAAAAAAATACAATTACGAGAATAAACTAAAAAAAGTTTTTTTAGCTAATTCCAGATCACAAGATCTACCATTACCAAACTATAGCTACGTGCCTCACCACACACAAATAGCGCGTGGATGGCAAGACATTGTGAAACCATCAGCAATGTACCTTGAAAGTCAAACTAATAGAAGGAAAGGCAAGGGAAACACTTCGCACGGATGTGCCAGCTGCAGAGAACTTGATGTACCAGTTGCAGAGAGGAGCAATTACCAGAAGGAGGCTCTATAACCAGAAGCTCTGGTTATTTATAGAGGGAGGCTCTATAAATAACCAGAAGCTCAAACACCGTTCTTCGTGCCAAGCTCTCCTCTCTCCGTCTCTCTCTCTCTCTCTCTCTCTCTGTTATCTTTACAAAGGAAGGAAGGAAGGAACAAGTCTCATCAGTCATCACCTTTCCTGTTCTATCTCGGTAAGGTAAGGCGGTTCCTTTTATTTCTCCTCTTCCTTCATTTCCCATGCAATTATAAATAACAACAGTAAGCACCTGACAGCCCCCTATTGCTTTCCTTTCCCCCCTACGAGCCAGTTAGGTTCTCGGGTTTCTTTTAGATTAATGTTGTGTTGGTTTGGGTTGAGGATTCCATGTGTGCACTCTTTGATCCTCAATTATATAGAGAAGCTTATTTAGCTAATTCCTTCTATTTATTTTTTTTTTAAAAAATAAAATAATATTATTTTAATAAAAATAAATGACTTATTGACATGTGAATTTAACTTAGTATTATATCTATGACAAGAACAACATAATAATAATAAAAAAAATACAATTACGAGAATAAACTAATTAAAGAGTTTTTTTTTTTTTTTAGCTAATTCCGTAATGGGATCACAGGATCTACCATTACCAAACTATACCTACGTGCCTCACCACACACAAATAGCGCGTGGATGGCAAGACATTTTGAAAAAAAAAAAAAAAACCAGTGCCGTAAATCAAACTAACAGAAGAAAAGGAAAGAGAAGCCGTTCCCACAGATTTGCAGTTGCAGAGAACTTTGGGTGCCAGTTGCAGAGAGTAGCAGTTCCCTCCCTCTATAAATAACCGCAGGCTCTTACACCGTTCTTCGTGCCAAGCTCTCCTCTCTCTGTCTCTCTCTCTGTTATCTTTACAAAGGAAGGAAGGAACAAGTCTCATCAGTCATCACCTTTCCTGTTCTATCTATCTCCGTAAGGTAAGGCGGTTCCTTTTATTTCTCCTCTTCCTTCATTTCCTGTGTGCCCTCTTTGATCCTCAATTATATATAGAAGCTTATTTAGCTAATTCCTTCTATTTCTCTTGAATCAACATTTATGTGTAATACGTTATACACTCAGTAAATAAGTATATATATGTGCAGAACTCTCACCAGAGTGCAGTGGTTTTTCTTAACACTGGCAGTTTGCAGCATGCCAACACTCGGGACGACCTCTCGATTTCCACTCTTAATGCTCCTGGCAACACTCTTCCATCTCTCATATGGCGATGTTGGCACCTGTGCCCACTACAGACCACCATATTTACGTAAGTGCCCAGTACTGCTACATCTTCAAACATATGACTTCCATAACTGAAATTCGAAAGCTTCTCCGTCCTAATCCCTAAACATTTTTTTTATGGGGTGATTGTGATGCAGCCACTGCCTGTTATGGGAACTCACCATCACATTTCCCATCAAGCAAGATGTTTGCCGCGGCCGGCGAGAGAATATGGGACAATGGCGCCGCCTGTGGAAGACAGTACCAGGTGAGATGCATCAGTGCAGCTGTCCCGGGAACTTGTCTTCCAGACCAAATCATTCAGGTTAGGATTGTTGATCGAGCACAAACATCAAGGTCAAGGCCTTCATCGAATGGGGCTACCATAGTCCTCTCCTCTACTGCTTTTGGCACCATTGCAGATCCTTCGGCAAGATTGGTTAACGTAGAATTCCTACAGTAAGTCATGCTTGTCTTGTCTTTCTCTCAATCTTAGATTTTTCCATTTCGAAAGGAACATAACTAAACGTACGTGGGGCATGTTTTGGTGTGCAGGGTTTGAAGAAGAAGAAGAAGAAGAAGAACAGTTGTTTCTAGATAAAGTGCAAGGGTTAGTTGAGATTAAGTCAACGTGATGAGTTACATGGGTTAGCAAGCTAGCTATTCGTATTAATTGTGTGTTTGTGTTTATCAATTACTTGTTCATTGAATCGAATAAGAAGCATTTTATTAATAAATTACATTTCTTTTTTCTTGAGGACACTTCTTCGTTTCCAGAAGTTTCCAGAATTGAAGGGTATGAAGGAAACTTTTTAATTGACAAATTTTCAATGCTGTTAAAATTACGAGTTGAGTATCCAGTTAAAAACTCCAAACTCAGCAAACTCAATCAAACTCGGTTCAACTCGAACCGAGTTTACGAGTTTGATGAAAGTTATAAAATTTATTGACTCACTTTCCCGACTTTGCTTTTTGCCCACTCTCCATCCTCCCCTTTCCCCTTTGCCTTTTGCCCAAATCTCACATTCTCAAGTCTCAACCTTAGCACTGCTAGCATCAGCAACGCTAAGTTGGGTCTGGGATTTTGTTGGGGATGTAGACAGGGCGGGTGAGAGAGGAAGAGAGGAGCGCCAGCAACGCTAATTGGGGTTTGAGATTTTGTTGGGGATGTAGACGGGGTAGGTGAGAGAGGGGGAGGGAGAGGAAGAGGGGAATTTGAGAGACAGAGGATTTCATGGTGATGGGAATGAAAGCCATGGGAGGAGGAGGAAAGTAAAGAAATGCAAGAGAGGAGAAGAAGGACGGTGGCCGGTGCGGTTTCTGAAAGGAGGCCGGTGCAGTCAAAGTGGTAAGAAGGAAAATGTGTGCTACACGATTGAGTAAATATTTTTGTGTGGTCCATAATTAAGGTGAATATTTTATTCATAGTTTAATTAAATTGCTTTAAATTTAATTTATTCTTATATAGTTTAATATTTTAAAAATAAATTAACATGCTTTTGACACTTACAAAGCTCAAGCAGCAAATTGGATTACAATTTATTATCTTTTATGTTTATTATTCTTATAATTTCAATACCAAGAAAGGATTTTATTGATGTTCCTGAAAGATCGCATGTAAAGAGCTTGTACATCGATAAAAAACAAAATATTTAGAATTCGGCAAATGAATGACCCTTAAAATAGCAAATGAATGAACCTTAAAATAATTATTAAAAATAATTTCATATTTTTAATCAATTAATTATTTGAATTATATATTTAAAGGTATTTAAATACTTATATTATTTATTTTAATTATGTTATATTTTGTAATTGTTAATATATAATTAATTAAAATATTTTATTTGTGATTTTATTTCTAGAAGCTCATCCAAGTCATTTCTAGAAGTCCAGTCACTTTTGCAGCATAGGGAAAGAGTCTATTTCTAGAAGCTCATCCAAGTCATTTGTTGGTCAAATGAGCAGAAACTCAACAGCACTCAAGGCTTTGTCATTAACAGAAAACAAATGCTGATTGAAATTTTTAATATATAATTAGTTAAAATATTTTATTTTTTATTTTATTATTTTACAATGCAAGTTTTAATCTGTGGTTATATTATATATTTTGTATCGTGTTAAAAAGATGATTTTAATATCTTTTTTTACTCCATTTCAAGTATATTTAAAAAGAAAAAAGAAAAGAAAAAAGAGATCAGGCAGTGAAATAACAAGTGATGCAGGAAAGAGGGATCAAATTAATAAAGCTTAGATCCATTGTTAAAATAATAAGGAAAGATTTGAAATTAAAAAGAAAGAATTTTAAAACAAAAAGATTTGAAATTGAATTGCTGAGGACATGGCATTTTACACCAAGTCCAGCAGAAATACTGCTGCATCCATGTCCTGCTCCAAATGGGATATTTATGGCACCAGGCAACCCATAAACAACAAACACCAGGTGTTCCAAGCTACACAGCAGAGTTCCATTCTTTTAACTTTTTCAACAAAATTGACTTATTAAAGAAGATGAAATGGCTGTTAGCAATGAAGAATTCTAGCAGTAGTCTTCTCTAGAAGTGGGTTTCAATCAGCATAAGTGAGTCCCATTGATTAAAGGGGCACCAGATCTTTCTTTTACTCTCACAGCTTGACTATCAGAGACACCACCACAATAGGATTTACTCTTCCAGGATAGGTGCAAGACACTCTTAATAATGAGCATAGCTTCAGTGATTGCTTTAGTTCTAACGGTTAAAAAAAAAAAGGTTTCTTTTAATATACTCCTCGTGAGCATGGCACCAGTTAGCATGAGTGGCAAGAAGTTGGAAAATGAGCAACTTTCCTTAACATGGAGGTTTGGGAAGAAACTTCCACCTGTATGGATTAGAAAAATGAGTATGGGATAGACCATGACACTTCAGGTACAAAATTATGTCAAAAGGGAGAGAAGCTGGTGAGATTGGGACTCGTTTCAAGGCAGATTCCCACTTTCGAATGAGTTTTTTTTCTCTTAAGCATATCAAAGTCCATGCCAAAATTATATGCTTGCCAGAGATGGCACTCACTGATCTCTCTAGCGGTTTGAAAGCTTGGAGCATATCGAAACAGCTTCAAGGCTCCATAGAGGTTTAACTGATGGCGATGAGAATGCAAAGCGAGAATCTAGAAAGGGCAGGCCATTGTATATCAATGTCAAAATGAATAATGGTTCAGCTTAATGTGATTCTGTAAATTGGGAAAACTTGTTATAATGTAAAGTGACCAACAAAAATGTGAAAGATTTCTAAAATTTCTGACTATCAATCTGTTCAAGTAAAAAAAAAACAACACTAATAATAAAATTTCACTAATTTCGTTAGGGATAATATGAGGGTTTCTGCATTCCTAATAGTATCTCATTTCTCCTTCCCTCTCAAACTTCTTTTTCGTGGTGGATATATGTAAGCAAACAATCACAAGCTATATACAAAGCCTCCTCATTAACACTGTTCCTTCTGGCATTCTTTCTCTTCTGCAACAGATTCCGTCCGTCGACACAAGTGATATTCTTCAACACTCTTGCTCAAAAGGCCCTTTGTTTCATGTTCTTTAGGTCAAACAGAGGATCGTAGTAATTATCTAGTATATCCTAATTGTTGTTAAGTACTCATTGTACTCAAAAGTCATCCTTGTTCGTGTGGATAGACCTGCCAAGCATACCATATCATACTCCATCATAAGCATGAATCATTAAGATACTAAGAGAAAGTACACCAAATTATTTAAAGGGGATAAGTATTTCTTGCCTGATGTAATCTTTCTTTGAAGCTTAGGGTTCTGAGTTTCAATTCGCCTCTGTTGGTTGTCATCTCATCCAGTATCTCAGCATCATAGAAATCATCTTCACTCTTTTCAGAATCCACATCAGGTGGTTCTCTTTCCTGCACCAAGTTATCATATGCATTAATATGAATAGGAAGCTAAGCTAGAACACGAAGCAAAATTATCACCAGCTGGAGTTTGAATTATATGCATATAGATTATAATCCGGTCGATGTTTAACCAAATGAAAATTAGGCTATAGGGAAA
>NW_011499870.1:828433-831766 GCF_000495115.2 Populus euphratica
TATTTCTAGAAGCTCATCCAAGTCATTTCTTGGTCAAATGAGCAGAAATTCAACATAACAAGTCCAGTCACTTGCTGCATTCAAGGCTTTGTCATTAACAGAAAACAAATTAACTAAAATAGTATATTCATCATTTTCCTAGACACTAAAGATATAAGCAATATATTGGGCACAAGTCTAATCAACCATATATATAAGAAATTAGAAGAATGTACCATGAGGGAAAGGCTTCGGCTTCGTGCTGGAGCACCGGGAATTTCTTCATACTCATCAGCCTCTAGTTCTTGCAGATGGTTAGGTTGAAACAGCTTGGGAAGGATGCGCTGTCTTATGCCAATAAGAAGGAAGAATGGTAGGGGGAACAATATTCCAGCTATGGGTATCCATGTCACTCCAAAACAGATCAAAAAGTAGACAAATTGAAAAATTGTGAAGATAGCAATTTGCTTGAATGGCACCACTTCCACAAATGAAGCATGAACACCTTCCAGGACTCTGCCCCACAGAACGATACTGAAAGCTAAGAAGTTAGGATAATGATGAAAAACTATGATTCATAGATAATGCATTATGATCCTGTAAGTATCTATTGTTTTCAGAAATTTAACATCCTTCCATTTTGGACTTGATATAAAATCTTTTAGACAGAGCACTTGCTTTATATTGTCAGCTGCGACTGATATGTTGAAAAGTATTCTCAGAACCAAGATGTGCTTGATTGCTATGGATGGAGAAATCAAAACTCATTATTATCATGGAGTTAGATAAGCAATACTTATATTTCAGCATGCTTTCTCTTCTAATTTCAAGTTGTATAACTTGTAACGCCGGCTAGGAGTGATGAAGAGCAACAGCATCCTTTCCCAGAACTGATTCCCTGGAAGACTATCAATGGCCATGTAGGCAAAGTATCCCCATAAAACTGATGTAGGTATTCTTTTTATCAGAGGCAAAGCACACATTGATACTCCAACAAGGATTGACTGTAACAGGTTGCTCATTCTCTGTTCATTAACTCTCACAGGCAAATAAGCATCAATGTGTTTCTCAGGATCAAATTGTTTTTTAGCATCCTCTTCATCATCAGATTTCATGACAGCCTGCTTCAAGTTCTCCAACTCCTTATGTACTGAAACATCCTGCAGCATGATTCCTGTTAAGTTCGGAAAGGAACACACTTGCATACAAACAGATTTCAAGACACTGGTAGGTAGCAGGCTGCGAACTAACAAGTCTTGAGCACTTACAGATGAAGGCGCATCCATCTCTAAAAACACAGCATGCATTCTTCCATAAATTCCGAGTTGCTTGCCTTTTGGCTATGCATTCCTTTGCGCTCTTTACAATTTTCTTTCTAATCAACTGCAGATCAAGCTCATAACATCTAAGTATCTAAACAAACTGAACTTTAACTTGAACATGTCCTCAGAAGGCATGCCATACCTGCCTCTTGAGAACTGCAAGGCTCTTGGTGTGCATGGGGGATTGGGGGAGAACACCATTTGAAGGAGGGAGTCCAAGTAAACCACAAATCAATGTCTGAAATCGTGAACAACACGCAGCAAGTAAGCCAAATATATAGATACGCCACAGAGGCTAACATTAGAAAGAAGAAACAGACTCATGAATCAATCGAATCAATCACATACCATGAAACCAAGCAACAAGACATCATAATGGTAAGCAGATGGATTTTTGAGATTAAACTCCTTCTGTTGTGCCATCTGTGAAGCTACGCTGTGGTCAAAAAAATACAATCCGGCTATCATAACAGCTGGTATTAAGGCAGCAAAGATGTATGTCAAAGGAACCTTCCCCATGTCCTGCAATTTGAGCGTGTGAAACACATTGTTATAGATCAAACCGGTAATTTAAAGCTGGAATGATGTTTCGCCAAATACTAGGACAAATAATTGTTCTGTCAAGCACTCCACAGACTCACAGGAAGAGAAGCCCCACAGCTGAGGATATGAATCCTGCAGTCTGAAGACTTCGGAACTAAACATTTCCGAATATCCTCGGAAATAAACTACCCAATGGAAACAACAATTCGCATGATTATTACCTTTATTACTGTCCAATGGTGCACTGATTCAGCATCCGAAAGAAGCGGAACATGAAATCTCCTAGGAACCCCAGAAGGAACTTCAATGGGTCTGACATAAGACAAAGCTGTCCACAACACGACCATTAGGGGAACTCCATAGTCTGCAATAAAACCTCGGATCCACCCTGCAAGAATGGAACAAAAGATTAAGATAAGTAAATTAAATCTTAAACCAATTTTCTTCTGTTAATCATCCACCAACAAGCTGCAGCTCATTACCTGTGCCATATCGCCATGATCTTGCCCTACAGCTTTTAAGGGCTGTGAACAATACACCCAATGAGAAAATTATAGAAAGCAATCCATTTGCATACCGCCACTGGAATTGATACTTCTCCAGTTTTGAACTTTCATCTTTAGGAATATTGAATTCACTAACCACTCCCTGTAGTAAAAAAAATTAACACGGTCAACCTCATTATACAGCAAATTCTACCATGAAAAGTTAGAAGTATAATTATGTTAAACACAAAATTATAATTGAGTTATTGAATCAGAAAGTCCAGGAAAATAAATTATTCTTACATTGCTTGGGTGTAATTGTGTTATGAATGTAGTGAGGAGCATAATGGTGCTGCTTAATGATATGGTGCAAGCTATGTTTTCTATGGCATGGCATGAAGTGAGGAAGAAGGCTCATGAAACCGTGTGAAAATGAATCATTGATCAAAACTGTAGAATGTTGAGGTGGGCTTTTGTTAAGAGCTAGCCAACTTTGTTGGACAGACGAGAGAGATGACAAGGAAATGGAGGGTCCCAGAGGCCATGTACTTAATTTCCATATGATTGCAAAACACATGCACATCTCTATAGGCATATTTCATGTGATCAATTAATTTTTTGTTTGTTTCTATTTCCCATGTGCATAGGTGCGGAGATAGGATTATTTAATAGGGGGTTAAAATAATATAAAAAGATATTTATTTTTAATTTATTATACATAAATTATAAAAATAAAAAAAATTACATGATTTAGTTTTATTCAAAGAAGTAACTACAAATATATGACAATCTTTGTATAAAATAAGAAGTTTAAAGCAATATCAAATTGAGTCGAAGCTATGAAGTTAATATCATCTTCATAATATATTCATCACTTTAATTTTGCTGGTTTTTATACCTATCAAATATAAATATACAAAATATATAAGAAACATTAGTTAAAACGATACATTATTTATATTCGATAAAACTTTGAAATAAAGTAAAAAATAATAAAGAATGAT
>NW_011499870.1:832392-838070 GCF_000495115.2 Populus euphratica
AGAATAAGTAGATCCATCTAAAGAGATGTTTTCAAGAACCAAGCAAGTTGCCCCATACATTTTTATCAAACTGCAAATGGATTTGAAGTGCGAACTCCATCTGCTATCTCTAGGTCATTGCAAACCACCTACTTGATTAACTCCTTTACTCATTTCAATCTCACCAATATCAATTAAATGTTCAATTGTAGCTGCTTAAAAAGCCCGTAATTCATCATTACACTTACAAGAAGCACTAACAAATGTTAATAATAAAAATCAAGTTCTAAAAAAAAGTGTGAACACCAAAAATTTCTCTAGCTGCAGCAATAAAAGCCAATTGTAATTGATGAGCTAAGCAATGTACATAATATGCATAAGGGCAATCATTAATGAATAAAGCTTGCAATCCATACTACACTCCACGCATATTACTAGCACCATCATACCCTTGACCTTTAATATTTTGAACATCAAGATTGTGATGAGATAAGACAAAGAAAATCTCTTTCTTAAGAGTTGAAACAGTTGTGTCTTTGACATGAACTATATCAAAAAATCATTCTTGTATAAATCCACTTCTATCAACAAACCTAATAACAAGGGTCATTTGCTCTCTTCTGGATTCATCTCGAGTTTCATTAACAATTAAGCAAAATCCTGTATCACCAATCTCATAAAGAATTGAAGACTGAACATTTCTAGCAAAAACATGCAAAATTTCCTTTTGAATTTGATGCGAGGTGTATTTAACATTTTATGGAGCATTATCCAAAACAAGAACACCTATTTGTTCATTATATGATGCTAAAAGTTCCAACATTTCAAGAAAATTACCTTGATTTTTTTTATTCTGGACGTTCATCATGTCCTCTAAAAGCACATGTTTGAAATGTGAGCTAATGAACAATATCTATTAAAGCTTTAATATGTAATCGATTATTTAGAATTTCTTGAGTACTTTGCCTCTTAACTACCTTCTCAATATGACATGACTGATTTTTTAAATTTTCCAAGCACCTGATAGCAAATCTATGAGCTGAATTTGGACCTTTTCTCATATGAGTTAAAAAAGCACATTGTTCCCCATCATTAACTTTCTTCCAACAATTGAATCCTTTAATAGTAAATGTATCTGATCCTGACTTTCCAGATAACTTACTTGAAAATAGATAGCAAGGGAAACAAAATGCAGTATTTTTCTCTGAATATTTAAGCCATGGATAACTTTTGAACCAATGAGATTGAAATCGACGAGAATGTTTTCTACCAGTCAGCGGATATTCAGACATCAAAGGTTGATATGGCTCCAAATTAATGCATGCCCTTCTAATTTCATCTTGTTGATTAACCGGGTATTTCTAAATTTGAGGACGATTGCTTGATCTCTAATCAGATAAGCAATGTCAATTGTAGTAGGAGGCTGCTCATTAATCAATGTAGGTTCTTCATAAACTGAAGCACATTGGGGTTGTTTAATCATAATTTCAACATTACATATTGGAGTTGACTCACTAAGTTATGAGTTATCAATATTTTTTCTTTTTTTCTCTGTTGCAACCTACCTACTTGATTAACTCCTTTACCCATTTCAATCTCATCAATATCAACTAAATGTTCAATTATAACTGTTTGAAACGCTCGTAATTCATCATTACGCTTGCAAGAAGCACTAATAATGTTAATAATAAAAATCAAGTTCTGAAAAAAAATGTGAACATCAAAAATTTCTCTAGCTGCAGCAATAAAAACCAATTGTAATTGATAAGCTAAGCAATGTACATAATATGCATAAGGGCAATCATTAATGAATAAAGCTTGCAATCCATTCTACTCTTCACGCATATTACTAGCACCATCATACCCTTGACCTTTAATATTTTGAACATCAAGATTGTGATGAGATAAAACAAAGAAAATCTCTTTCTTAAGAGTTGAAACAGTTGTGTCTTTGACATGAACTATATCAAAAAATCATTCTTGTATAAATCCACTTCTATCAACAAACCTAATAACAAGGGTCATTTGCTCTCTTCTGGATTCATCTCGAGTTTCATTAACAATTAAGCAAAATCCTGTATCACCAATCTCATAAAGAATTGAAGACTGAACATTTCTAGCAAAAACATGCAAAATTTCCTTTTGAATTTGATGTGAGGTATATTTAGCATTTTGTGGAGCATTATCCAAAACAAGAACACCTATTTGTTCATTATATGATGCTAAAAGTTCCAACATTTCAAGAAAATTACCTTGATTTTTTTATTCTGGACTTTTATTATGTCCTTTAAAAGCACATGTTTGAAATGTGAATTACCGAACAATATCTATTAAAGCTTTAATATGTAATTGATTATTTAGAATCTCTTAAGTAGTTTGCCTCTTAACTACCTTCTTAATATGATATGACTGATTTTTCAAATTTTCCAAACACCTGATAGAAAATCTATGAGCTGAATTTAGATCTTTTCCTATATAAGTTAAAAAAGCACATCGTTCCCCATCATTAATTTTTTTTGAACAATTGAATCCTTTAATAGTAAATGTGTCTGATCCTGACTTTCCAAATAACTTACTTGAAAATAGATAACAAGGGAAACAAAATGCAGTATTTTTCTCTGAAAATTCAAGCCATTGATAACTTTTGAACCAATGAAATTGAAATCGATGAGAATGTTTTTTACCAGTTAGTGGATATTCAGACATCAAAGGTTGATATGACCCCAAATTAATGTATGCCCTTCTAATTTCATCTTGTTGATTAACCGAGTATTTCTAAATTTAAGGATGATTGCTTGGATCTCTAATCAGATGAGCAATGTCAATTGTAGTAGGAGGCTGCTCATTAATCAATGCAAGTTCTTCATAAACTGAAGCACATTGGGATTGTTTAACTATAACTTCAACACTACACATTGGAGTTAATTCACTAGGTTGTGAGTTATCAATTTTTTTTTCCTTTTTTTCTCAAAAAGGAATCAATTCTTCTTATTTTATTTATGGTTCAACCTAAAATCAAAACATCATAAATTTTTATTTTTTTCTATTTAAAAAATAAATACAAATAACAATGTGTTGAAACAATAATTAGAACCAAAAATAATTTTTTACGTGTAAACCACATTGACATATAAAAGAAAATTAACATATTAAAAAAAATTGATATATAAAAGCATATCTAACATAAAAAATAGGATTCCTGGTTCTTGAAAAAGAAAAATTACACTAAATCAAAGTTGGGTATACACTCTTCAAAGAACTCAATTTGGCTAGAAAGATCGTGTCTAATTGTATATTGGACCTGATGATAGTAAGGTATAGGTGTGAAAAATTGATAATTTTAGTGGCTCTGCTAAAAACAAAACATACAAAATCTAAGCATAATCGAAACAAACAAACCCATAAAATACATCTAATTAATGAGAAAAATAACATTTACTATAACAAGAAATAAAAAATGATAAAACTAGTAAATTTAAAAAAAATATCAGAATTATATATATGTATTCATTAAATTCTTAACAAGTAAAAAAAAAATTAAATTAATGTTTTGGTTAGGCTAGGTTTGCAGAGAAGAAACAGAGAGAAACAATAAAAGAAAAAGAATTAATTGAAAATCTTTTGTTTATCACTTCCATAGAGATTCACGAATATTTATCATATTAAAATTAAACATAACTAATAAAATAATAATTTAGTATTAAAAAACTTATTATTTATTATATTTTTTTAAAAAAAAAGTTTTGCAGGGGCTAGCCCTGCTGGCCTCCCCTTGGTTCCGCCGCTGCATGTGCTGTGCACCGTCCTCCGACGAAAACGAACTGGGAAATCTGGATTTTCTACCTTGTAGCCATTGTTTTTTCCATTCAAGGTGGATATATAGAGCCATGTAGAGTTATCACAGCCGATATATCCAGGCTACAGGAATAACAAAATAAGAGGCCATTGATTGCCTGGACTTGCTTTGAACTTGAGAACGATTCTCATTCCATGCAAGCTATCGTGCATGAAATGACAAGAGAATACATTAAGATAATACAGAAGATTCAGGGAAATTAAGAAAATTTCGTACCTGTCAAAACTCTCAGCTGCTCTAATTTCTTAAATAAAATTATAAAACTCAATTATAAAACAATCTAATATATATATATATTGAATGACAAAACTTAAGAAAAAAAAACAATGAAAATCTCACAACCATTAATGAATAAAATCATTATAAAAATATAAAAATGCCCCTTACCATTAGTGAATAAAATTTAATTTCTAGAAGTAATTTAAACATTTTATTGTGTATATGACATTGAAAAGAAGAAAACACCCCGGGCACCAGCTTTAAAATTTTTAATTCCAGAGATAGTGAAGTCATTTTACAATGCATAACATATATAAACAAACCAAATTATCCCTGTAAATATGGTAATAGACCGTGTGAAATGATAAAAATACCTCGAAAAGCTATTTAATTGGGTGGTTTTAAGAGTAGCAAAATGGGAAAAACACTGGACCATCCATAGTGTTTTTCCCACTGTTTTAATATTTTTTATAATAATAATAATAATAATAACAATGAAGACGACAAATGATAATGTTTGGCTCTCTTTAGGGATGAATTCCGCAAATCGTAAACATGGTACCGTGCATTGGCGCTCGTGCTTTCATATTTTTGCAGCTCTTGATGATTTATGTCACAAATGGGTGATCCTTATTCTTTGTTTCCGTTAATGGATGTATTTCATGGAAGAAAGAATCATCGAGGAGAAAACAATGGTATCAAGATGAATGCAATGACAGATGCTCTAAATGTTACATACATGTGTTTTCATTTGTCAATTCTATACAATTGAAAATCTAATTTTACGTTCATAACTCATAAACCAACTGCAGGTTACAAAAAAAAAAAAAAATTCAGTCAAATGGCCTGTGTATACTAGCATCACCTTTCGCTTCTTCCGTTTCCAGCTCTCTTTTTCACGGGAGCGACCAAGCAGTCTTAGCACTGTTGCAGCAATATGATGTCCAGTCAGCCCAGAAAGAGCAAGCTGTTCATTTGGCAATGCATGTTCAATGTAATTGTCTGGTAATACAATTGGCCGCCACTGCAGAAGTCATGGGAAAAAAAAACTGCAATGAGGACAGGGTTTAACAGAACATTCAGTCATATAGGCATCGGTAATGGATTGACATCCGATCAACATTGTCTATGACTCGAAAATTACTCCATTGCCAGAGATCGTGCTTCAGCAAGCATACAATACATTTGTCTCTTGTAAAAACAAGCGAATTGCTATTATTTGTGTGTGAGATATTACCTACGTTCTTCCATCAAGCTGCCCATCAAGGGCAATGAACTGTGAAACATGGGACCCAAATCCTCCAATAGAGCCTTCCTCGACTGTGACCAGAAAGGCATGATTTTTGCATAACTGTCTGAGAAGCTTCATGTGAAGTGGCTTGCAGAATCTTGCATCAGCAACAGTTACCTCAATGCCAAGCTTTGAAAGAAGGGTCTGAGCTCTGAGGCAGTTCTGAACCATTGTACCATACCCAAGCAAAGCAACATCTTTACCCTCTACAAGAGTTAATCCCTTTCCAATCTGCTCCACATAAACAGTAGTCAAGCCAAGTGCACAAGAACCCACTGACAAACACAGTAACTAATATTATACCAGAAAGAGTAGCCGGAAAAAAAAAAAAAA
>NW_011499870.1:838598-850574 GCF_000495115.2 Populus euphratica
AAAATAAAAGAAAATACTTTAAAGTTAAAATGAAGTTAAAATACCAAGATTGGAGTTGATGATAATCTATTTTATAGAAATTGAATTATTCCTCTGTTTTCTTTGAATTAATCTTATGTTTATGTGAGTATAAAATGTGGGTAAATTGCTACCTTTTTTTTTATTATTATTATTGGAAGGGGCGTTGGACCTTGGGTAAGCTGTACTTCATTACATCAACCAAATAAACTATAAATAAATTCACTGAAATAAATAAATTGTGGGATACATTAAAAAAAAAAAGGAAAAAAAAAAAGAATAGGGAATTTCATCGGCCCTCTGCTTAGAAAATGAATCACTGCATTTTTACAGTACTTCTCCCATAGATTTTAGAGTATATACTAGATATGTTGTCAGCGCACTGCCATGAGCAGTCTTTCATATTGTTTAGCGACCTGAAAGAATATTTATAGGGATAACGTAGCTGAAGAGACTGAAACCAAGAATTGGAATAAACAACAAGCAAAATTAAAGATGCATTTGAAAGCTTTGTTTAAAAGTTCGAAAGATTGATGTGAGAATCAACAGCGACTGCAGTAGTAACACATGAGCCGAGTTTATGGGATGACTTTGCGTACGATAACAGAAGCAGGAATGCCTGTGGAGAAGACAAGCAACAATTTGCAAGTGAAGGCAAAAAACATAGCAAGTTGGGCTGAGCTAGGCAAAAATCTTCTAACAAAGGCTTCACAGCAAGTCACCCTATATCAAAATAAATCCTACAGCATGCAGACACAGAGAATGGATGGTAGTTAAATCCTAAAGCATGCAGACAGAGAGAAAGGTGTAGCTAAGTTGTAAATAGAGGTAATTAGCCAAAGATATTCATTTAACACACAAAGAGTTAACATATATCTCTTTGGAAGCCATCGATAGTTTTGTGAGCGCTGTAGGGGCGAGTGGGGGAAGAAATGGCAAACAACTATAGCAAAAGGAAAACTAAATACACACAGTTTATAGGAAGTGCAAATCAGAAAGCGATGTAAAGTTAACAAAGAGGGGGGAACATGGATAATACAATAAGACTTTCATGTGTAGTAAGTGGCAAAATGTACAGAAGCAAGCAGCTGCTAATATTATTGAAATTGCACATGCAAAGGATAAGGGGGCGGCAGAGTTGCGGCCTAGAGAACTTGCCAAATTAATCTAGTAGGTGCCCCAAGTTTAGCGTAATGTAAGACCAAGCATAATTCAGTCAGCTCAAATGCAGAGGGTATTTGAATGAACTGCTTTTTCGGTTGCCAAAAAGCTAAAGAAATGAAGTAACAATCAATGGCAAGCATAATAACAATGGCTGGAAGCACATGACAGCACTTTTTTTGCCTTGACTAAATTGACCACAACAATTTTTTTGCAAGGAGGGGTCGGGTATAAAAAAAGAAAGATGAAATGCATCAGTATATGGTGGGCCAATTGAAGAACAACTATATTGAATGAGAGTAATGTGCGAGAGTGGAAAAGAAAATTAAACAATGGGATTGGATAAAAAAAATGTTGAATTGATACAAAAGAATGCTCTGCAAGTATCTACCGAGTCTTGGCAGCTTTGTATATGCAAAGGTTAAGTGACATGAGCCATGCAGCTTTGGTGGGAGCCAAGAAAATTGAAATATAAAAACTGCATCAAGATATTCAAGGGCGGCAACCTGGAACAATGAAATGTCAGTGTCCAAATTAACAATTAAGGGTCCTCTGCTGAGGATGATGCTGATGTCCTTATTTTTCCTGGCTAGCGGCTCTAATTCATTGGATTAATAAAGGATCAAATTAAGCTTGGATTCTTAATTAGTTTTCAATTCTTGAGTAAATTACAAGGTTAACGCTAACTAGTCATGGAAAATACTTCAAAGGATTAAGCTTTTTCATGACTGATGATGGATTGGACTGCTCTTGATGAGTTGCATGCAAACAAAGTCTCTTGTGTAGACCCTCTAATAACTTGGTTTAGAAAATGAGTTTAAGATTCAAAAACTAGAAAGGTAGGTGTTTGTGCATGGCAGAAGAGCCCATCTCATGACTTAAATGAGAATATTTATCCTGGGAAGATGAAGATGAAGATGAAGCGTAACCTATCATTATAGGGTGTCAATGCTCATAGCTCGTCTGCAAGAGTGGTCGGTCTATGTTTGCGTAAAGCTAAGGTGCTTAATTCGAGGCTGACTTTAAAATATAAAAATAGATTAAGCTAATTCTTTTAGTTTTCCTCTCTTTTGTAGCCTCTCAAAGAAAAATCTCTAACCTTCTAGAACAATAAGCCAAAAAACAGTAATTAAAGTATGAAGAGAAATCTTGTCGGAATTGTTTTTGTGCGTACATGTAAGAAACATCTTACTTGTAAGAAACTACAAATAATGATGTGTATATATATATATATATATATATATATGTTGTTGATGATGTATAAATTGAAATTAGCGTTACACGCTTTTGCCACTTATTGTACAAATATGTGTTTTTTTTCATGTGATAAAATATTTGAAATAATTAAAAACTTGAGCAACCACGTTGTCTACAAGGCAAGGATGACTCAAAAGTCATTATATATATATATATATATATTGGAGAGTTGTTCTTTAGGAAAACAATATAAGAAGTTACATAAAAAATCATATACAACGATCTTCCTTCAATTATAATTCTTTGAGAATGTTAAGTTTTCTATAGAATCATCTCATATTGTATATATATTACACAATTTGAATGTAATCTATGATTAAATATGGATGGAAAAACTTAATTAATTAAGAAAATCTAAAAATCATTGGTCAACATTAATACAAAAACTATCTAGGGGTAAAACTTCAATTACCTAGGACAATTTTTTATGTTGGATTAGGATTTATTTTATATTCCCTTGTAATTAAACACGACAAGTCATAACATAAAATCATTGTTTTAAATGCAATTTATATTACAAGCTTTTCGTTGCAATTTGTATTAATATCAAGATATTTTTTCTATTTGTACATATTCATACTCTTTTTATAACTTAAAAATAAAAGAAAAGAAAAGAATAGAAGTAGCTAATTCAATCAAGTAATATTATGTGCTCAAATTATGAAGATATTATGTGTTCAAATACTAATTAATTTGTTCCTTCTACGGGAGATTTGATTTTGCTATAAAAGGCATCTTCATGAAACCAGTAAATTTGCCAGATAACTTCCTATATTTAGCTTCCTTCCTCCTTAACCTTAGCCTCCAAGCTTTTAATTTTAGATATACTCTCAATTTCTAGATTATTGTCTTGTAAAAACTGTATAAATTAAATCCCTACCTGTATGTATGTGTATATATATAAACCCAGTTAAAATCCAGAAATTAACCTCAAATATGTTTCTCGCAGAGCCCGTCCCTTCAGTTTGAGAACACGTTATTTCAGGTATTCTTCCCCTCTCTCGATGTATCTGCTGATCATGTCAATTCTTTGGAACGCTGGTTGATGTTGATATTGTTCTATAAATTGCTTGCATATATACTTCAATGGATATCTTAGCAAATTACCAAGACAGGGATAGCAAGATTCATCCATATATATATATGCTAAGATCATTGAGGAAAAACAATCTAGCAGGTTGTCAAGACATCCACAAAGTATTATTCAGCACTCTCAGATCCATTGCTTCTATTGTTTTTTCTTAATCATGCGAAGAAATGGCCCAAAGACATTGAAAACTTCCTCCCAAGGACGGCAAATATTGCTTGGTCTCGGGCCCCGAAACCTGCATTTAGCAAAGATCCGGCTGCTAAGATTTTATTACTTTGTTCCCTTTACCTGAATGTTTACAGAATTGATCTTTACCTAGACGGCAAAAAATATGCCATCGCGAAGACGGCACCCTGACTTGGCTAGCCTTGCATGTTAAGAGAACGTTTGATTACTGCTGTATTGCCGCCAAATTGGAATTGCATTTCCTGTGAGATATTTGCTTGTTTTACCTTCGTGGCCTCATGTACAGTTGTTTTACAAAAATATTTATGTTTTTAGGATCTAGTAAGCTATATAAATCAAAAATCACTATTTGTTGACTAAATAATTTTTTTAATCTCCTTATCATTCTTGTTCTTTGAATATTTTAACTTGTAATTCATTTTATTATATTTTTATTTTCTTGACTATTAAGAAGTATTTAGAAGTATAATAGTGGTTGTTTTTTAAAATATTTTTTATTAAAATAATATATTTTTTATTTTTTTAAAAATTATTTTTAACATTAACAAATTAAAATTATTTAAAAACATTAAAAGAATATTTTTAAATAAAAAATTAAATTATTTAAAAATACAGTTTAAAAAGTAATTTCCAACCCTATCTAAGGTTATTTTAACCTTTTATATAGAAAAAATAAAAAAACCATATTAATACTAAATAGAAAAAAAAATATATTTTCTTTAAATAGAAAAATTATAAGAACCTAATAATATTGAATAAAAAACTTAAAAAAATATAAACTAAAAAAGAAAAAAAATTTAAAAAAAGTTATTTGATCTCAACTAATGCATTGATGCTTGATGTGAATGTGTGTTTGGCATTTAATAGAAATGTTTAATTTTTTTAAGAATTTAATTTTTATATTAATACATAAACATTAAAAAATATTAATTTAATATTTTTTCAAACCAAACTTATTTTTAAAACACACCTAAATATAATTTAAAATATAAAAATAAATTATGCCAACATAACACATCAGCATGATAAATGGAATGGTATTACTAGTATTAATGTTGAAAATAAAACTGTTTAATATGTAGTTTTCATAACCATTTCTGTACATAGCTATTAGAAGAAATTGTTTTTAGTTTTTTTAGATGGGATTTAGAAGTTTTGAGTTTTGATTATATATATATGCACACACACTACTACTGAACTCATAATATATAGAGGGTTTATTTCCTTGGTTTGTGTTGAGGATCCTCTGCCCTGATCTATGTGCACTCTTCGATCCTCAATTATATATAGAAGCTTATTTAGCTAGTTCCTTCTATTTCTCTTGTAATCAACCTTTATGTGTAATACGTTATACACTCTGTAAGTAAGTAAGTATATATATATATATATGTGCAGAACTCTCACCACAGAGCGCGGTGGTTTTTCTTAACATTGTCAGTTTGCAACATGCCAACACTCGGGAGGACCTCTCCATTTCTACTTTTATTGCTCCTGGCAACACTCTTCCATCTGTCACATGGCGATGTGGGCACCTGTTCTCACTACAGGCCCCCATATTTACGTAAGTGCCCTGAACTGCTACATGTACAAACATATGACTTCCATAACTGAAATTCGTAAGCTTCTCCCGCCTAATTCCTAACATTTTTATGGGGGGTGTGAATCGAATATTAAGCATATTCTTAATAAATTACATTTGTTTTTTCTTGAGGACACTTCTTCGTTTCCAGAATTGAAGAGTATGGAAGAAACCTTTTAATTGACAAATTCTAGTGTAAAGAATGTAATAACCCATTTTCTTACTCCATTTCTAATACATTTTCAAAAAAAAATAAAAAGAGAAAGATTAGGCAGTGAAGTAACAAGTAATGGAGGAAAGAGGGACCAAGATAAAGTTGGATCCATTATTAACATAATAAGGAAAGATTTGAAATTAAAAGGAAAGTATTATAAAATAAAAAGAGTTGAAATTGAAATTAAAAATGAATGAATTTAAGACTTAAATCTAAATTAAATTAATATATATATTGAAAGGATTGTAGAGAGAGAGAGAAAGGGGGAATAGAAGAAAAACGATTAAAAAACAGGGGCTAACTTGAGAGAAGAAATCTCAAAAGAAAAGTTCAGCTGACTTGAAAGAAAAAAAAATAGAGAATAATTATCTTGCTGGCTAAGTGATAAAGATTTGAGATTAAAGAATTTGTTTTTTTTGTGGTTTTAGGTTCGAGTTCTTAATTGTTTATATGATGGCTACTGGAGGTTTATATGTTCGTTAATTTCAGGGCTCGTAGAATTAGTCATAATACACCCAAACTACCAAAATATCCACGTTAATCTAAAAAAAATAAAGTGGTGGCTAAATGATAAAGATTTAAGATTAAAGTATTTGTTTTTTTTGTGGTCTTAGGTTCGAGTCCTTGATTGCTCATATAAGGGCTACTGGAGGCTTACATGGTCGTTAACTTTAGGGCCCGTAGAATTAGTTATAATACACGCAAACTGGTCTAAATATCCACGTTAATCTAAAAAAAATAAAGAATAAAATCCTAGCCGATATTATTTTTTTTTATCGTATTCATCTTTCAATTCACAGTCAACCTTCAACAATAAGCGCCACCACTCACCGTCCGCCAGCCACCAGCTCCTACAGTCCACGTCTCTTCTCCATGCTGTTTTCCTTTATCCTCCTCCTTCGACTAACAACAGCCTTCATGCACGTGACCTCCATCATTCGAAATCAAAGCCACTACAGCAACACCAGATCATCGGACCATTATCAATGTCGATTACTCCTCAACCACTCACAACAACCACACCTAATTTTTCCAGCCCCAATCGCAGCCTCTTTGCCTCACCAACACCACCAAATCACCAGCCAACATCACATCTGAAACCTGACTTCAACACAAAAACCCTGCCAACTCCTATCCTTGTTTCAATCCATTTACTCTCTACACCCACAACAAGAAACATCCATTACTAATTGAGCACTTTCAGAGTATTTTCGGAGTTATTAAAACTTATATGATTATTAATTTTAGAATTTATAAAATTAATTAAAATATACATAAATTAATCTAAATATTAATATTAATAAAAAAATATTTTTTTAATATTTTTTTACATATTCAATAGACAAGGCGCGTGAAGAACACACATTATAATCTCAAGCTCTCCCAATCATGGAAACACATGATTTTACTATGCCACCGTTGCCCCAATTTATTATAGTATTTTCCAGTCAACTCTAGTTGCTTTCAAAATCATTTTCAAAATCATTTTCGATTCCTAATGCACTAATTTGACCATTTATTAATTTTTCTATATAGAATTTTTTATGCTCAAATGTGCATGGACATTATTTAGTCAAATTTATATTTATATAAATATTAAGTCTTTATTATTGCATCATTGTATTACTATAAATTGATTTGGGTTCGGTCAATATAATCCCAACAAAACCCACCAAACATGAGTGGAGGTCTTTGTATCTATTTTAGATATAATCAAGAAAAATAGACTTGAAATCTAACTTAT
Organism: Populus euphratica; assembly: GCF_000495115.2. Classification (NCBI taxonomy): domain Eukaryota; kingdom Viridiplantae; phylum Streptophyta; class Magnoliopsida; order Malpighiales; family Salicaceae; genus Populus; species Populus euphratica. The sequence goes on from NW_011499870.1 coordinate 845,848, forward strand.
CATTTACTATCATTTTAGATATAATACCCATATTCTAAAATAAAGATTAAGCTTTATTATAAAGCTTATATCCCAAATCATTATCACAGGTTCTAATAATCATTTACCATGCTCATACACATACACTAGTTTAGGCAAGTATTTTTGGTTGAAAATAATGTGTTTGTTTTACCTTTTATGATTGTTTATATTATATGATTCTTTATATAAGTGTTTCTTCTTGTTTATTTATTTTTTTATTTTCATAACTTTTGTTGTCATGCATATTAAATTATATAAACTTATGTTTATACATCCACTATACAACACTCATTTGGCACACGCATTGCCTTAATTTAACATGAGAAATTAATGGTGTTTTGATGTAGTTTTGCTTTAGGCCAGCATGATCGAAACCTTAAATTCTCATTAAAAGTATACTTGGTTGTGATTAGTAACTGATGTGCTTTTGCTCTAGTCTATATTATTGGAACATTTAGGCTTTTATAATCTAAGCAATAAGAGACCTTTTAAGATTAACAGGTTAGCTAACTTACCCTTACATGTAATGGCTAAAATCTTCTCCTATGATTTCTTTTAATATCATTAGGCAGGTTTAATATGCATGAAATTTCTAAAAATCGATGGCAAGGTATACTAAAGACTAGTTTCAACAAGAGTATTAAAACTAAAAAGACAAAGAGGAATTGTATAAAATAAAGGATTTCAATTTAATTAATTGAAACATTTGTACCTTAATGTCAAAGTTAATAAACTAATAAACTAATACAGAATGTAAGCATCGGAGAATCACAAAAAACCCAATCATTACTATTTAATGTCAAAGTTAATAAACTTATACAGAATGTAAGCATTGGAGAATCACAAAAAACCCAATCATTACTAGCTTTTAAGACTTACTCGAGAACATGACTTGATTAAGAATATAATAAGCGTAGTTTATATGATAAATTAATGGATCATTTTTGTATAAATTATCTTATTTTTTATGTATAAAAATCTTGAAATTTTCTTCTTAAAACGTGGTTATTATGGTGGTTATTATGTTAATTTGTTTTTACACTTTTGGTTGAACAAAAGTTTCAAACTATCTTCCTAAACTATATGGATAATATGTAAATTATTTTTCATATTTTCAAATAAATGACATTTTTAACTTTTATTTCTAAAATGGGTGGATTAATGTATTTTAAGTCATCACATAACAAAGTTCAGTAATTAATCATACAATTATAAAATTACAATGATCCAGTAATGTTTTTCATCAAGAAGAAAATGCTTTAGGAACTTATCCTTATATTTAGATTCTAATAAAAACTAGATAAAACCTCTTAAATGAAAAGGTCATGTCAAAATAGCCAAGCCTTTAAGATAGAAAAACTCCTTTTAAAAACAACAGTCTATCCAATCAATTGTTTTTTATCTCTTCAAATATTTATATTTTATACAAGTTTTCTTTTTAGTTTTTAGGGAGGGGAAGACAAATAATAACATGTTTTTTAAAGCTCAATTTCCATTAAAGGCCTATATCATATCAATTCATGGAAAATGAAAAAAAGAAAAGAAAAGAAAAGAGTTTAGACCTAACATTATCACTCTAATAAGATCAACTCCTCAAAAGGTGAAATGAATCGATTAATTTTAAAGTCTAGGTGGCAAATAAAAAATATCTTCATAAAAAAACAATGATTATTTGTCTTTTAATCTTTAAACATCATTTGTGCCATATATATTTCATTCTTTCATTGATAAGAAACTTTACCAATATTACATGTTTTTAAAAGCCTTATTTGATAAAAAAAAAAAAAGTTTATGTTAAGGATTGTTAGTTTTTAGAAATAGAAGAAAAATATTTTTCAAATGAAATCATAACTTGTTTATGTGCCGTATATTATTGTATATATGACATTGAATCATGGATTTTCATAAATAGACAAATTCAATATAATATGAAGCAAGATGCTCCCCTTTTAAAACCTAAAACTCTTCTCTAAATCCAACTTTTCTTGCTAAAATAGCTCTTAATTTGTTGGAGTATCCATATAAGCCATTCATTTTTTAAAATGATTAGTGTAAAACCTGAGAAAAATAAAAGTTGCTTAAATTGCAAACTAACTACATGAGAAATAAAAGTGAAGAAATTCATGCATATAATTAAATAAAAAAAAGAAATTCAAAAATTTTTAGATATAAGTTTCTGGATGAAATATTTGAAGAAATTATAAATCAACCCAAAAAATATTGAGGGTTGAATTAAATTAAAGAAAATAAACTAAACTAAAAGTTGTGGGGTGAGATTATAAGAAATGAAAAGAGGTATAACTTAATTATAAAAAGAAAAAATATATAAGAGCTTAAATGCAAATGAAAAGAATTATAGAGCATAAATACTCCACTTTTCATCAAAAATTTGTAGCAATTGTAAGGAAAGAAAAAAGGGAGTTTTTATATTCATTCTTGCAAAATCAAGAGAAAAATACCAAAATTTCAAGAACTTATCCAAGATTAAGGGTTTATAAATGGAATAAATACTTGTGGGCAAGGGATTAATAAGAAAATTGAACAAGAAAAGGAGATGGAGGGTTGACTGTCAATAAATAAGGAAGGAGAGAGTTGAAGATCAAAACTTTAATTCGTACCGGGTAAGGTGTTCTAAACATAATCTTATAAATCATTTCAAATTCAATAATAAATTGATTCCTTGATGTGAATTATAGATTAAGGTTCTTAGACTTGAATCAAGAAAAAAGTATTTGTTGTTAAAATTAAGTAAATTCATGTGTGATATGTGATTGGGGACGTAAAACTATGATAATTTACCCAGAAAATACAGTTTGTGAAAGTTATGTATGAAGAGAAAGGGGGTAACGAATCTGGACAGACTCGTCTCCTAACTTTCGGTAATAGAAGGATGAGGGAATTAGAACCAGGTTTCTTCATAAAAATTACATTTTTGGATGTTAGTTAACTACATAAATTAGTCTTGCTCAATTTGGAGATATAGAACTCCAGTTATGAATTATCAACTGAGACTGGGTCACGACCAACCTTGTAGGGTAATAAGTTTAATTTGTTGATGAACAATTATGACTATCTTAAGGGCATAACTGGGTTCTCCTTCTTTCAAGGCACTTGTAGCCCTATATCTTATCTTTATAACGCGACCAACCTCGCTTGAAATAGAGTTTTATAACTCTAAATATAGTTAAAATATAAGAAAAAGTTAAACAATAACAGTTCAATGTCTAGACAGTAATGGTTGGATAGTAATAGTTCAATATCTAGACAATAACAGTTCAATATATAGACAGTAATAGTTGGACAATAACAGTCCAAATGTTTTTTGATGGGAAATTTTAACTGTCTTAAAGGCAGAAGTAGGTTCTCCTTCCTGTAAAGAACTTGTAGCCTCGTGTCTTAGTTTTCCAACGAGACCAATCTCACTTGAAACAAAGTTCTATAACTCTAGATATAATTAAAAAATTATAAAAAGAGGTTGGACAGTAACAGTTCAATATTTAGACAGTAACAATTCAATATCTAGATAGTAACAATTGAACAATAACAGTCCAAGTATTTGTTGATGAGTAATTTTGACTGTCTTGGAGGCAGAACTAAGTTCTCCTTCTTTTAGAGAACTTGTACCCTCGTGTCTTAGCCTTCCAACGAAACCAATCTCACTTGAATAAGAGTTTTATAACTCTAGATATAGTTAAAAATATAAGAAGAGGTTGGACAATAATAATTCAATGTCTAAACAGTAACGGTTGGACAATAATAGTTCAATGTCTAGACAGTAATAGTTAAATATCTAGACAGTAATAGTTCAATGTCTAGATAGTAATAATTTAATATCTAGATATTAACAGTTCAAATATTTGTTGAGGAGCAATTTTGATTATCTTAGAGGCAGAACTAGGTTCTCCTTCCTTAGGGAACTTGAAGCCTCGTATCTTAACTTTCCAATGAGACCAATCTTGCTTGAAACAAAGTTCTAAAACTCTAGATATAGTTAAAAATTTAAAGAGAGATCAGATAGTAATAGCTCAATATCTAGACAATAACAATTGGACAGTAACAGTTCAAATGTTTGTTAATGAGAAATTTTAATTGTCTTAGAGACAGAATTAGGTTCTTCTTTCTTCAAATAACTTGTAACCTCGTGTCTTAACTTTGCAATGAGACCAATCTCACTTAGAACGAAGTTTTATAACTCTAAATATTGTAAAAAATATGAGGAGAGGTTGAACAATAATAATTCAATATATAAACAATAATAGTTGGACAGTAACAATCCAAATGTTTGTTGATGGTCCATTTTAACTGTCTTAAAGGCAAAACTAGGTTCTTCTTCCTTTAGAGAACTTGTAGCCTCATATTTTAGCTTTCCAACGAGACTAATCTTGCTTTAAATAAAGTTCCATAACTCTAGATATAGTTAAAAATTTGAGAAGAGGTCGGATAGTAACAGTTCAATAACTAAATAGTAACAGTTCAAATGTTTATTGATGAAAAATTTTGACCATCTTAGAGGTAGAACTGGATTCTCCTTCCTTCAGAGAACTTGCAGCCTTGTGTCTTAAATTTCCAACAAGTCCGATCTCGCTTAAAACGGAGTTCTGTAACTCTAGATGTAGTTAAAAATCTAAGGATATATCAAACAGTAACAATTTGAGGTTTAAACAATAATAGTTTAAATATATATATATATATATATATATATATCT
>NW_011499870.1:850621-871778 GCF_000495115.2 Populus euphratica
ATGGTTAGACAAAAAATGATGATATAAATAGATGAAATGAGAGAACATAAAATATAAAGAAAGGAATAATTGAAAAAAATACTTGTATTGGTTGTTAATATGGCTAGTATGAAATGTATCCTTGAATAAGAATCACTTATGAGATAATGCATATGATTTCCAGGAGGGACCACAAGCATTGTGCAGCAGCAACAACAGGAGAGCATGAGTAAAGCTTCTACTGCAGGTACATGATCCGCACTTATACTTTCTAGTTAAATTCTATGATCTAATATGTTATTGATGTGATATGTGATTATAGAATGTTGGATATTAGGTGAAAGGAGGAAAGTTTGCGTAATGATGTCGATATTTTGAATAGTATTCTGAATGTATGTGCATTCAAGGTGAAAGGTTGTTGTGTAAATTATCAAGTGATGAAATTATCGTTGACAAAGGAAATATAAGAAGTGTGATTTGGGGCATGACTAGCATACATTTAGTGTATGTGTAGGATCCCGGGTATGGGGATCGTCATGCTTGGACTAGCATATTTTAATGTATGTTAGGATTCGGATAAGGGGATCAACCACGTATTGGCCAGCATACATTTAGTGTATGTTAGGATTTTAGATAAAGGAATCACCATGTATTGGCTAGCATACATTTAGTGTATGTTAGGATTTTAGGGAAAGGAATCACCATGTATTGCCTAGCATACATTTAATGTATGTTAGGATCCCGGGTGAGGGAATCACCTTGCATCGACTCCTATAGGATGATAATGATACCAATGAAATTTGTATCAATAATGTGTTATTGGTCTTATGAAATCTTGAATGGAGGTTGATAATGGAAGAAGAAATGATTTTTAGTAGTTGAAGGAGAAAAAATTTCAACGAAAACCATAAGGGAGAAGTGAATAAAATATAAATGTATTTTTTTTCTTTTTAAATTGCTGGATATTTGGATTGCTATATTATGGTGATATTCATATTTCAATAATATGTATTTTGTTTTCAAGACCATCGTATGCACTACAAGAGTAGATTCTAACTTAGTTTCACTTTTTGTAATTTAGGTTCTAGAGAGTATACCCTTGTATTTGGTAATATTACAACTTTTATATAACTCAATTTGTATAAGTGATGTTTAATCACTCTGTATATATATATATATATATATAAATTAATCACTCTGTTTACTAGTTAGTATGAGATCGGTGCTTTATCTCGAATATGAGGATGTTACAATTAGAATTATGGAAAAAAAAAGTTTTTTTTTTACAATCCCAACAAAATCATTTAGTAATGTCCATTGTTTCATAGACCTAGAATGACATGTTTTGGGCTTTTGATCAAGAAATTATTATTTTTTCACTTCATAAAAATACTTTTAAATTTAAATTTTATTTTTTTTCATTTCAATAATTAAACTTACATGAACATAATCACTAAGATTTGAGGCTTAATCTCAAATCAAGAAGGATAATTTACAATAAAAAAAATTTATGTGACTAAATTTGCAAAGTTCTTGAAAGAAATGATGATGATAATGGTGCGCGTACGCTTTTTTTATAACTGCTTCAAAAGATGAACACAATAAGATTAACTATGAGAAGAAATCCATTTTAATGATAAATTATGGTTGGCAATCCTATAATTAAATGAGATGACAACTTCTTTTTGGTGATGATAAAAAAAAAAAAAAACAATAATGAACATATACTTTTATACTACACTTAAGGTCAGTAATGACACATGAACCATACTCAATCGGTGATAAAAAAAAAAAAAAAAACATGGGAAGACAACCTTATTATGAACATTGAAGGTATTAGAGTTATTTGGACAATTCAAGTAAGCCAGTGTTTGGTTCTTGACACCATTAAATCCAGAGAAATCCAAAGGTGAAGATGATATCAAAAATGAAAATTAAGCTTTCAAAATGTGTGATATGTTCTTTCTCTCTTATTTAAGATGTATTTTTATAAACATCTTCAAATTTATCACTCTATAAAAAGATTATATTTTTTAAATCACTTTGAGCTCGTCATTCTTTAAAAAGATAATATTTTTAAATTACTTTGAGCTTGTCACTCTATAAAATGACTATGTTTTTAAAATTATTTTGAGTTCATTACTCTATAAAATAATATATTTTTTAAAAATTACGTTAGAATCTAATTATATTTTTCAAAATCATTTTAAGCTCGTCACTCTATAAAATAAAATCAAAATTATAATCACTTTGAGTTTATTACTTTATAAAATGATAGGTTGAAAATCACTTTGAGATTCAATTATATTTTTTAAAATCATGTCGAAGTCAACACTCTATAAAATGACTAAATTTTCATCCTGCAAAATTACATGTTGGATTATATTTTTTAAAATTACTTCAAGTAAATTTCTCTGTAAAATAACTATGTTAAATTATTTTGAATTCCTCACTCTATAAAATGATAAATTGGATAATAACTTAGAGTTTATCACTTTATAAAAATGATTGACTAAAAACTATTTCGAAATGGGTTGCTTTATAAAAATATCACCCTTTGAGCTAATCATTTTATAAACTGACAATATTTTTATTGTCCTCCAATTTTATACTAGGATTATAAGAATTAGGAGTATTTAACAAGTTCAAGTTAAGCTTGTCTATATAAGTAAATGTTTGGCCGAGTCTTAGGATTAGGTAGTCAAATTAAAATTTACATTTAAGGTAGCATTTTATATTGAGATGGTCACCTCTGGATGAAACTTAATCGTTTTATTTTCATGGATTCCAAGTTGAAAATTTTATTTTTATTTAAATAGATCCTAAGGTGGTCCTTTAATTTTTGTTTGTGTGGATCCCAAGTTGATCTTTTTATTTTTATTTTTGAGAATCCTATATTGATCTATTATTTTCACTTGATTGTGGCAATATTTGACACCTAATTTAGTTTTAAAAAAAACACACTCTTTTTTGTGGTAACTTTTTTTCTTTGCTAACTTTTTATATAAAGTCAAATGAAAATGAGTTTTCAAATGCTTTGCACCATAAGTATTGTAAGTAAGGACAAAAATAAAGTTTAGATCCATTTTTTAAATAATTGGGAGAGATATTGAAAAAAAACAAAAATATTTGAAATTGAAGTTCAAAATAAATGAATTTTAGACTTAACTCTAAATTAAATGAATTTAAAACTTGAAAAGATTTTATATTTAAAGTTTAGCACTATAAATAAGAGCAAGTAGAAAGCAAATAAGGAGGAGAGAAAAAATAAATCTAAGAGGAAAAACAAAAAAAAAACATAGAGAGAAGAAAAAAAGAAATGGAAATGGAAACTCAAGAAAAAATAAAGAAAAATAAAGGATCCAAAAAAAGAATTGAGAAACGAAATATTAAAAAAAAAAGAATCCAATTGATCTAGGATAAAAACTTAGCTATCATTTTTTTTTCTTTCCCTCTCAATTCCTTCATCTTTTTGGAGCCTTAATCACTAAAAAATAAAACTTCAGCCAACAGTACACCTGAATTCAACATAAACTCAACCAATTTTCAAATTTTTTTACTTTTTTTCATCTCAAAATAAAAAAAAAATAAAGAAATAACAGTCATCACTATAGCCCAATAACCTGATTTGTTTTATGTATTTTTTCAGGATTAGTGGAGGCTTGTGAAGCACATACGTTGTAGTCCCAAGCTTCACCGGTCATAATAACGCGTGAGTTTAACATGCCACCACTACTTCAATTCATTCTAGTAGTTTTTGGTCAACTCCAACCACTTCTAATATCATTTCAATCCTCAATACACTAATTTGATCATTTATTAATTTTATATATAGAAATTTTTATGTTTGGATGTGTATGGACATATTTAAATTTGCATGTGGATTTGTTTAGATTTGTTAAGCATGTGTTTGAATTTGTATATGGACATACTTGAATTTGCATATAGATGCATTGGTTTTATGTGCAAATATGTTAGTTTATATGTTTAGATGCAAGTTTCAAATATTTTCAATTAGTTTCTTTAAAAAAATAAAATGATAGGAATATTTTCATAAATAAAATAAAGCATTTATTTTGAGTATTTTGATTTTTATCAAATAATCGACAAATTGGTAATATAATCCTTAAAAAGATTTTGTTATTTGGATGTTGATACTTTGTTAAAAAATTGATTTTTGTGTTATTATAAATATATTCTATATTTTGTAAAAAAAAATATTGTTTTTTAAATATGAATATAGATTTATGAGTTTAGGGTGCCCTTATAAATACCATATTAAATCACTTTTCCTTTATACATCAAATTGCAATCCTCCATATGGATTTACATTCAAGGTAAGCATATATATAACAATTTGTCTTTTACCTTTTATTTGTAAATAATATATTTTTATGTTTAAGATTTTTATACTTATTAACTTTTTTTTAATATGTCATTATGAGTTAATTTGAGCTAAATCAGCATAACCTTACCAAGACTCATTAAATGCAAGTGGGGGTTTTGTGCTCATTTTGTAAACTAGGTTTGAAGCCTAATTTACCTTTTATTGTCCTTGTGGTCCAATGCTAGTATTCTAAAAATAAAAATTATATCTTATTGTCGTACCTAAATCTCAAATCAGTGCCAAGAGTTTTAGTAGTCCTTTATCATATACGCGCGCACGCACTGGTTTAGGCAAGCTCTTAGCAAGAGAGCAATAGTACACCTTATCTTATATAAGATGTTTTAGGGTGACTAAGATCTTTCTTTTAGCATAATTAGCCTCTTAATAAAAAAAATCTTTGAAGACTAGTTAAGTTTTATAATTACCATAAAACTATATAGAAATCCATATTTTACATTTTTATTGCCAAGATGTCCCTTGCGATAAAAAACATAGTTATTAAATTCTATCTAGAGGTTAAAATAGCACACAATCCATGTCAAAGGATCAGGTGAGTAAGCTCAGGTCAATAAAAAAAATTAAAAAGGCAAAATAACATTTTAAAAAAAAAACATATATTAAAAAGTTAACAATTTATTTACTGGGTAAATCAAGTCAACTCTAAGTTAATTGTTTTTACACTTATCTCAAGCCAGAGGGTGAGTCAGCCAATTCTCTAGGTGATACATCAAGCTGAACCAGGTTTTATAGCATTAGTAATAGTAATTTACATGTATTTTATGATGATGATATCATTATCTTATATTAGTTAAACATCTTATTATAATAAAAACTAAAAAAGATAAGTGAATTACTATAGACCATGAATGATTTTACTATGGATCACATTATTTGGGTTTACTCTTTGCTAAGCTTTTTCAAAATAATTAGTATGTTGGCCTCTTTCATCAAAACTAATATGTGAATAATTAGTGTATTGGATTTTACAAGTGGCGTTGAGTTGTTTATTTTAATTATTATTTTTTTAGATTTTACTAGATTTAAGAGACAAATGAAGGATTTTATATATGAGATTAGTTAGGTATGGTGCCCCAACAAGACCCAGGTTATGTGGGTCTGGCACCCAACCATATTCAGGTTGTTTGAACCTCGCACCATAATCAGACCCAATGCAGTTGAGTATTAATAATATAAATATTATTATTATTATTATTATATTTGAAAAAAATGTTATTGGTATTGAAAAACAACTATAGATTTAATTTGAACGGTAAAATTTAAAATTATTATTATCATCATCATCATTAATAAACAAATTACTATTATCATCATCATCATTAATAAATTTAAAGAAAAAATATTATTACTATTAAAAAAACCATAAATTTGATATGAGTGGATTAAAAACTATAAAAACTTGCGTCAGACAAGTTCATCGTTATTATTATTATATTTGAAAAATAATTTTTATTATTATCAAAGAAAAAATATAAATTTTATTTGGAGAGATTAAAAACTATAAAAACTTGGGTCAGATAAGTTTAATATTTTTATTAATATTATCAATATTATTTAATTCATTAATCGTAATAAATTTAAAAAAAAATATTATTACTATTAGAGAAAAAAACATAAATTATATTGTTGTTTTTGTTCATGTTACTATTGCTATTATTTTTGTTATTAACTTGAGTTTAATATCGTCTTCCAGACCCAAGAAACTTGAGACTGCAAAAGGGTGTTAGATTGAAGTTGCTTTGGCCTAGCGGGGCCGTAAGACCCAAGTAATTTAGGTCTTTGTAGCCTTATCAGGCTCGAGGCAAGGTTCTAGGGTTTGATAGTACAACCAGTCTAAATTTAAGGGTCTTAAGTTTAATATTTTATAGTCAGATTCAAGGATCATGAATCTAGCTTTGTGTCAGACTCAAATCCAAGGTTTTTTGATCTAGCATTATAGTTAAAATCAAAACTTTTAAATTTGACATTATAAACAATCCAACATTATTGGGTTTTAGTCCTTTTTATATATCTTTTATGAGAAAAAAGAAATTATCTTGCAGCATGGTGTAGATTATCTAACTAATATTTGTTAAACGGTAAGAGTCTAAGAAGCTAAGGTTACATCTCCTTTTTTCAAAAGAGTCTTTTCAAGGCAAATTATTGCAATTTTGTGAGCCAAATAACAAGACAACACATTTTGAGAGACCAAGACTAATATCGTTAATGATAATGTATGTGAAAACATGAGCTGTGTGCTCTAGATTCTCCAGCCACTTCAAAGGCTATCCAGGTAACGAAAGTGGATCACCCCAATGAGTTTTGTTTTCTTGCAAGACAATTCATTTATTTGTGTGAATTTGCGGTCCAAAGTAATGGGAACGGTGCAAAGAAATCATCATGTTTCCGAGACGCCCGGATCAGGATTGTTTCGTTGGTTCCATGCAAATAAAGTGAACGTCAAGCCACAAAAAGACGGCACAAATGAACTAATTTGCGTGACATATGATCATCAACAATTGAACGGCGCTGATATGATATCTGATTACCTAATCGGTGCTCTGACAAACTTGAAGACGTTCAACATCATTCCAGAATCAGCGCCGGCGAACATGAAATTAGCTCCGTTGTGAACGTGAACTAAAAGTCTAACCCATAAGTTACCTGGGCAAGTAGACGTCTACGGCAAACCAAAGGATTTGTAGCGGGGGGGTCCTTCTAGCTAGCAACCACTTGCCTCTCATTATCGTTAACAATGGACTGCACGATCTATCACTATTAGGGGGAAAAAAATTATGTCTATGGCGGGAATCACGCATACATTGTCAATATATGCCAAAAACAATTTCACAGCTTGCTGCAACAGAGCTTACAATATGATTGATCTTTGTTGGAGATTTGTTTAAATAAAATGATTAATAGGTATATTTGAGGTGAAATTAAAAGTGGAGTTCACTTAATTTTAGGGTTAGAATTTTATTGGTATTTAATATATAGGGCATACTCTTTAATATAAAACATTAATATTATTTAAACAAACTAATTTTAAAAAATTATTGGTTAACATATTTTTAAAAAACTCAAAACTCTTTAAAAGTTTTTATCCCATATAGAAAAAAAAAAAAAAACTTTCTTTGAGGCGTTGGAAAGTTGATATTGGGTCAAAATGATACCTAAGCTTTTTGATGGGAAAAATCCCTAGTAAAGTAGATTTTGAGCTTAAACATACACATGAGTGCCAAACCAGCTCATGTTTGGAGTCAAGCCTGAAACTGTATTTAAGTTTATTATAAAATAATATTTTGAGTTATAAAAGATTATTTTTGACCAACTAAGATTTAGATTTGGATCTGGTCATAAAAAAAAATATTTATTTGGCTTTGGACTTAAACTAACACAATGCACCGACCCGACTTGGGCTCGGACTTCAAGTCTGATATGGAATTAGGTTTGGACTTATTATAAAATAAAATTTTGAGTTATAAAAGATTACTTTTTACTGACTAAAATTTAGACTTAAGCCTGGTTTATGAAGAATTATTTCTTCTAACTTATTATTTTGTTAAGTCCAGCCCATAAATGTTAACAGTCTCTTCCAGAAGCATTTTATGCAGATCTTAATAATTTTTTTAACTCAAGAAATTCTGATTTATGACTATGATATTCAAATTTAATTCTTGATATATGTTGGCTAATCAAAAATTGATAATAAAGAAAATTAATTTTGAGTTAATTATTTAACCCTTTAGCTTCCAAAATTTACTATAAAAAAATGAGGGGGTGAAGGAAGAATTTGAAAAAATATTTTAAAAAAAATTATACACTTTTCCTCATCTTATTTTTAGTGCTTTTCTAATATTTTGGTTTTCCTTCTAAATCTAAAGCTTGGGTTCATCATATTTGAGAGGCATATTCTCTAGTTTAAATATCTTATCTAGAAGTTAATATAAACTAAGTTGATGGTGTTAGAATTCTGGGAAACTCATTGCAAACATTTTTTATACCAAGAAATAAACAATAAAATTTTAAAGATAAAGAATTAATCCATGACAACAATACAACTTTATCAATTTTCAAGTGCTTTAATAAGAAAATATCATTCTTTCATTTATTTTTTAATCCTTTTTTCCTTGGTATGTATGCTTTTTTAAGAAAGTACTATTTTTTCTTTATCAATTATTTTTCAATCATTTATACTTGTTTGAATGTACACTTGGTATGCTTACTAGAACTTTTAAATATTTTTAATCTTTGTTAACATGATTCCCATGATATATATGTTTACAAGTTTATTGCATGCTTATAGTTTTAATATGTATGAACTCTAGATTTTTTTTAAAACATTTTTATGTTTAACATGTCTTTCTTTTGTTAAACTAAACACTCTTGTTTAATGTTTGAACTACAATATTAAGACTTTATATTTAGCATTTTTTTGTTTAGTTTGTTCTTGTACCTATGTTATCATGTGTGGGTTTTTCATGCTTGTTATTTGTTTTAACTAGTCTTGGAAAAAAAACATTTATCACTATATGATCCAAACTACACCAATTTTATATCATTGTTTAATTTATATATGTTACTTGCAAACTTATTAGTATGATCATGTATTTTGTCTATCTTGTTTAAACATATTATTTTGACATAATTCATGTTTAATTTAAACTAAAATAAAATAAATTTTTTTTTTTTTATCTTGTATAGTTTTTTTTTTGTTAAGTTGCTTTATTACAATTTTATTTTATATCGTGTGTTTATTGTGCAGTTAAAATATTTATTTATAATTATTGATTATTAATTCATATATAAAAAACTATATTTATCATGATGTTATCTTGAATATTAGTTATTATAATCAATGTTGCTTCGGTAATTACTACTTCAATAGTAAGGATTCCTTCATCATCTTTTGCGGTGTATAGTGAGAAACTTACCAATGTTACTTCAGCAACACTACTTTGATAATAAGGATTCTACCATCACCTTTATATGGTGAATAGTAAGAAGTCTAAAAAGTTTAATGGATTGAATTTTAAAAGACGACAACATAAAATGTTATTTTATATGACCACCTAGAACTTGACCAAATTCTTGTCTAAAAAGGTGTCAAAGTGGTCATATGATGAATCTAATCCCATTTTTATAGTAGCCATGGATACTTGGAATCATAGTGATTTCATGTTCAAGAATTACATCTTGAATAGATTGCACTTTGAAAAGTTTTGGACAAAAAATTTAAGACTAAAGTCACTATATAAAAAGGTTTATAGCTAGCAAATTTATTTGAGAGTAATAAATATATATTCTTTAAGAATAACATCAAAGATATCTGTTATGATTTGTTTACATATACAAAACTATCCATATATAAATTAATGTTCACATATATAAAAAGCTATTGTAGTGAATAAATATGGTCTAAAAAATTTTGTCAAAGGAGATTGAGTTTTAAACAAGACCATTTATGAACCCTCCGATCTTTCTTGAGATAGTGAAAGTATAATTTACACGATATTATTTTTATATATAGCACAATTTATAACTAAAATTACGATAATTGAACAAACCACAATAAACAAAATATGGTTCAATAAAGTAACCAAATAAATGAAATGACCATTAAAGTTAATATCAATGTGGTTGATTACCTTACTAGTGAAGTTTTAGAAATGAACATGTTTGTTGATTTCAAAGTCAATTTAATCAATAATCCTAAACAGTGATGGGTTGACACTGATGCAACAAGATATGTATACATTAATTAAAAAGATGATGTTTCTCACTTATAAAGAAGTGAATGGAAAAAACTTATACATGAAAAACTCATTGACCTCCAGGTTATTTGGTGTTGGAAAGATCATATTGAAGATCATCTTTGGAAAGTTTTTATTAACAACATTGTACTACATGCTACTGATATTAGAAAGAACTTAATGTTTGGCTTGTTATTGAGTCAAAATATTTTGAAAGAGTTTTTTAGAGTGATAAATTTATACATTTTAAGAGTGATATATTTGTACAAAAATAATATCATGTTATGTCCTCCTTAAATAGTTTTAGATTTGTCACAGTAGTAGTCCATTTCAATATTTCTCAACAAAAAAATAAATAATGAATATAGTTTTTTATGTCTCCAAAGTTTAAAAAAAAAAAAAGTGCAAATGATATCAAATAACCTTATAGCAATTATGTCAAATTATCTAGAATACTTTCAACAACAAAAAAAATAAGTTGAGTTTAGATGATAAAATTAAATATCCCCTACAAATAGGGCAAAGATGCTTAGCCTTTTTTTGTATGAAAATACATAATTTTAAGTCTTAAAAAAATTATTTTTAATAAATGGTTAGAGGAAATTGTTGGATTACATCTAAAAATGCTTGAACTTTCACTTTATTATTACAAAAAGGTTATCATAAAATTAATCTAATAAAGTTTGTACAATTATTTGATATCATCTTTTTACTATTTTCTTATGATTACATTTAGTATTGTATAAATTTCTCCATACAACATCGATAATTCTCATAAATTCATTCTTTTTAACAATAATATATATTGCAATTGAAGATTGCTATGAATAGGTAAACTTAAAAAAAAAAAAACTATCCTAATAGTAATTTAAAATAAATTAATAGTGTAAATTTATTTATACATTTCTTTGATTTTTTTTCATAATTAATACATTTAGATATGATTATTGCTCGTAATAATAATTCTATTAACTAACAATATAATTAAATAGATCACAAATATCAAAAGATTAAAGCTCAAAGCAAACATAACCGTAAGGATATAAACAGGTTTGAATCAAGTAGAAACATCTAAACACTTTAAATTTCAATCAATTTCACAAGAATACAAATTAAATTCACAATAAAATCACCTTGATAATAAACACATCTTGTCCTCCTAATTTTATCATGAGATATTGATCATCCCTTTATTTTTATTTTTTATGTAAAGATGTTGTCATGAAAAAAATCACTTCAACATTATTTATGTATGGAAATAATAAAATAACCTAAAACACTAGCATGAGAATAATAAAGAGTATAAAAATACCTTTAAAAATACATTTGGACATCATCTAGTGATCAACATTTGGGGTCTTAAGAAATAAGGCATATCAAGTGGAAAATCAAAAGTGTGAATTTTGTAAAATTATGAAGTAATCAAGTCTTAAGAAAAAATAGTATGATATATATATATATTCTTTGGCCAATTGGGCATTATTGTGCTTCGTATTTGTTTTCATGTGATGCCTGGAACTTGGATATCGCTCGTCACGCTGACTTGATTATCCTTGACACCTTATAAGTATCGATTAAAGTCAATAACTTTAAGCTCGTTTGGTATTGTAATAATGATTATTTTTAAAATATTTTTTATTTATTAAAATTTATTTTTGATATCAGCACGTTAAATAATCTGAAAACACCTAAAAAAATTAATTTAAAGTAAAACAAATAAAAAATTTCAATTTTTTTCAAAACTATTTTTGAAATGCAAAAATAAACTGGTTCTTTATTTAGCACTTTCAACTATCCACCATCATAGGCTATTGAGTTGATTTTTTACATGATTTGATTAAAGTTAAAGTAGTTTTATTTATTAAGTATTATTATTATTATTATTATTAAAAAGAACTAAAATCCCTTAGAAAATTATTGTAGCTTCATACTGAAAAATTATTCACTAAAATAGTGTAGCGTCAAATAGTACTTTTATATTTTTTATAATAAATTTTTCATCATTATAATTTAAGTTGAGGGGTAATTTGATATTTAACCAAATATTAAAAAAATAATAAACAATTAAAATGCATAGGAAAACAATAAAAATACTCTTGAAATCAGAAAATTTAAACTTGAGGCGTATGGGAGGTGCCTGTACACTTTGAGGAATGTGTGTGACACCTTCCAATGTCCAGAAATGTCCTCCCAGAGTATTGCTAGTAGCACCGCATGTTTTTTTCTTGTTAGTGTAGCACATGTTAGTATTAGTGATTCAGTTTGTTGTTGTTATATTTTTTTTTCTCTCGCCTTCCTTGAAAAATATAGCTCGACTCTTTTTATTGTTGGTATTTCAACTTCAATACTTATTCTTTTAATTTCTGATTTTTTATCTTAGCCTTTTTGTAGAAGTTTTATTTGTTTTCAATTTCATCCTTTAAACTTAATTTACCAAATATTACATTCTCCAACTTGGTCCTTATTTTTTGGATTTCTATTTTTTTTTCCTTGACCATTTTGTAAAAGTTTTAGTGATTTTCAATTTCATTCTTTAATTTAATTTAATGGTATTATGTTTTCCAATTTGATTCTTATTGTTTTGATTTTCTTGGCCCTTTTGTAAAAGTTATTACTCTTTTCAAATTCATCTTTTAATTACAACATTGTTTTTATTTTTATATCAATTTTGATTCTCATTCTTTTAATTTATTTATATCCTTTTACTAAATTTATTTTTAAAAAAAATATTTTGTTTTTCAATTTTGATTTAAATTGATATTTTTTTAATATTCTTATATAATTAAATATTTATTTTTCAATTTAATCTTTCAATATTTGATTGATTGGGAATTGAACTTCATGGTTTTTTTCAAATTATATGCTTTGGGTCTAATGATGTGGTCATAGGTGTCACATTTTTTAAAAGTTAACGTGGTTTTGACATGATATTTCAGGTTAACTTAGCCTTAATTATCAAGGTTATAAGTTTATTATGCCAACTTGAATTGATTAAGACTAATTTTTTTACCTCGTTTAGTACTTCTGTATTTAATGGATTGTGGATCCATCTACTATCATTTCTTTTTTTCTTGTCTAATTGAATAAAGCTAGCTTATTCATCCCAGTTGAGACTATGACCCAAATTATGTATTTTAAAAAAAAAAAAAACATTTGCAGTAACCAAACATCATTTTTTATACAAAAAAATAGTGTGGTGATTAGTACTTAAAAGTTCATTTTTATCATGATTTTATATCATCATTTTGCACTTGAAGTATCAATAACTCCTTAACTAAAGTATGTTTTATAATAATATATCTAATAATATAAGATACCTTTAATTTATGGTAAATGTTCATTTTAAATGCAGGCCTATCACATAAATGAAAGGATTGATTGATGAATTTAAGAACTGAAATTGAAAGCATAAAGTGATGGCCAAACTTAGAAAAGAGATGTCGGTGCAATCCAAACCGAAACACTGTTCGGTAATTGGGTCATATCTAGAGCTATATATCTCAGATTTAGGTCCAATTTATATGGATGGAAAGGTAAGACATAGGCCTACAACTTTCATATGGAGCCCAAGATCTAAAAAGGCCATTATCAAGTCAAAATTGTAGCAACAACAAAGAAGACCGAATCTGTCTTCCAGCCCGAGCACTGTTCGGTATTTTGGCCATATCTGGAGTTCTAGAAGTCCAAATGAGCTGAATGTTTTACACAAGAAAGCTGAGACAATTGCCTACAACTTTCATGTTTGCAACTGGCTCCAGTTTTGACGTTATCAATGACGTTTTGGGCAGACAAGAGAAGATAAGGATTATCACCAACTCAAAAGTTGGCCACCCACTTATCAATTAGTCATCAAATCAATAGTTCCTAATTTTGGCCTATAAAAGGAGGCATTTGCCATGCATTTAGGCATCTTGGTTTCCAGATCAAGATCATGCTCTTCCTTTCTCTCTTTGTATTTTTTATGCTTTGTTTTCATTAATATTAAGTTTATGCCTTTCATTTCCTTTCCTTTACTTAGTTAACTTTTATGTTCTTATTTTGTTTATCTATTTTGCTTTCTTTCATTATGTCTAGCTAAGTTAATTATGTCAAGGTGAAAAGGTTACACTAATGGTGTAAGAATAAGTATAATGTAAACTTAATATGGACTTTAATGTTTGATACTAACATGTTTTATATTTGTTATCTTGTTCACTCTTTAATACTTTGCTTGTTAAATGACTAATCTTGATTTATGTTGTATAACACTTGGTACAACAAATGCTTGGCACTTTCATAGCCCATAATGTATGGTATAACCGACACCTGAGCTATGAAAGGAACTTGATTGTGACCTTGCAATGAAATGCGGTTACCAAGGCTAGTACAAAACTCGAAACATTGTGTATATATATAACCAAAATTTTAGCAGAGCCTCCCTTGTATTTTTAATATCAAGTTATCGGCCCAAAAAATTCTCAGTGTACAAACAACAATCGCAATACTCATCTTGCCATATTGGACTTTCATAACTCAATCATAACATCAAATTCCTATTTTTTATAGTGTTAGCATTATAATATTTCTATAGAAGAAATATTTAAAATTAATCAGTTCACGGCATACATTATTTTCTTTTAACAATAAATATATTTAAATAAGTATACAACTAAACTATAAACTAACTTAATAAAAGAGACTTTCTTAAATTACATCATTCACAATAAATAATTTAAACATTTCAATTTTTAAGCACAAAAGTATATAACAATAAAATATTGATTTTTTCCATATACATCATTTACTTAATGAAAATGACATTTATCCATATAACTACTTCTTGACTCTGGTGTACAAGGTACCCAGACACACACACACACACATATAGTATGATTAAAATTTATACATTATGATGAACAAACAAACTTAAAAAAAGTTATTCATGCACATAAACATATTCACCACGTCATTTAATAGAGTAGCTTATCTCTAATATATTAATGTCTTCATTAATCATTAATTAGGGCGTTGTTTTTATTAATCAAGAAATAATCTTCTCAATTGGCTCATTTACCGGGACTTTATTTATATAAACTAGGAAATAATTTTTCGACTCGCCCCTTCGACATGAAATTATCTTCATTAACAGGAAAATAATTTTTCAACTCACGCATTCAAGATTATATTATTTTCATTAACCAGGAAACAACCTTTTGACTTGTCAATTTGACTTGGTATTATTTCTATTAATCAAGAAATAATCTTTCAACTCGCCCATTCAACAAAACACTATTCTACCTTTTCATCTCATAATTTTATACTGAAAAAACAATCAAAGGAAATTTATTCTAAGAATTATTTTAAATAAACTATTAGGTTATTTTAAGGTGTTGAGCACCTACATAATATCTATATGCCCAAAAAGATTCTCAGTTGTTGATTAGGTTTTGCAGCCTCCTTTATACTATCACCAACAACATGTCATTTATCATTTATAACTAAATAATAAAAATTTTATTTTTTAAATGGTATGACTTAATGTTAATTAAACATTTCTTAATTTAATTAAGTCCAATTCTTTTTTAATAAGCTTGATTGAATTCCTAAGTCAAGGAGAATGAAATTCTCCTTTTCGATTCTTCGACAATAACTCTCTAATTTTCCAATAATCCACTTATTTTGTTTAAAACTACCCTCTAATACTAACAAAGTCCAAGTCAAAACCCTCTCTTTTTTTATTCTTCTGTCATGGCCTAAAACTCTACAAGAAAAGAAGGTGAGAATTTTTCTCCTTTTTTGCAAAAATCATTATCCATTTCATTTATTAATATTTATAAGTCAACACTTCCACAAAATGGCTATAATATAGGGAATATTAGATAACACGTCATCTAAAATATATTGTTTTCAAAAAATATTGGGCTCTTTCTACATGGGCTAGGCTTTCGCTTGGCTTGCCAAGCCTAATGATGCCTAACCCTTTTATTCTTTTTCTTTTTTAGTAATTTTACATTTCTTTAAACAAAATCATGTTTTTATGTGTTTTTATTAATTATATTTCAATCAATACCTCTTCTCTTGATTTCTCTTTTTTTTGTATTTATCCTTTTGTAAATAATGGTTTTTTTAATTATTTTGTATGTATTTAGTTTTTAAGATATTATTATAATTTATCTATAATTTTTTTATGCTCTATATAATTGAACTTTATTTTAAAAAATAAAAATTATTTATTTTTTGATATTATTTCTAATAAATACACCCTTGCAACATATTTTTTTCCTTTTTATTTTATACAATCAATTTTATGTGCATGTTTATTTCTACTATCATTTGATTTAATAAAAAAAAATATTTTAATAAACATAGTTAGTGAACACAATTGGGTGAATAACCCATGTTGAGATCAAATATATTATTCTATATACATCTCTAGATTTTTTCAAATACATATTTATTTATCGTTAATGACTTTTTTTGTTCATTCATCGACATTCATCAACAAAGATAGTTCTCGATTTATTTAATTAGATGTGTGCATAAGCCTTTTGATTTATATTTAATATTTTTTTATGTAAAAAAATGTGTTGAAAAAACCAACATGTTTGATTTTTTTGTTGAGAAAAAATATAAGAGTTGGTCAAATAGCTAGTAAGAAAAACTAAATGGTGTGGGGCATTTGCTATGCAAAATCATTTTGAATCTCCTCAATATTGTGGACTTGTTATTCATGATTTTTCTACATTTTTGTTTTAGCCTTTATTGGACCAAATTGCAAGTCAAATTAAGCTAGTTTATCACGAGATGGAGGGATTGAAAGACAAGGTATCAAAATAAAAGTCCAAAGGAAATGGGTGGCTTTTCCAAATTATTGGGTGAAATACCCATTTTTCCATCAAAAAAACAAAAAACATGTTATTAGGGGCAATTAAGTAATTTCATAGTGTTTTATTTGTTATTGTCAAATTTAAAGAAGGAAATAATATCTTTTTTATTTTATTATGCATGGTGAAAGTACCATTAAACCTTTAGATTCAAAAATCTTAAAAGCATGTTTTCATCTTTTGTATTTCTAAATAACAATAAAATGATTTACATGCCCTTAAAAGTGAAATTTTGTATAACTTACATTCAAAGGCATCTTTTTACTTGCACTTGGTTTTTTTTTGTTAATATCAAGTTGGTTTAGGGGTGATTCTGTAATTTAATATATATATATATATATATATATATTAAATTGTTTATACTTATGTTGAATGCGCCAATGCATGGATGACACAAGCACGACTCTTTGGTGACCAAAATATGCCTTCCATAACGGCATATAATAATCTTGGCATCGTTTTCATGATGAGGTGACACGTGTAACCAAAGGTCATCCAGTTTGGCATCAATGTTTTTTTTTCTCTTTGTTCCTCTTTTTTTCTTTCTACTCTCTATTTTCATACATGCCTCTTTCAAATTTCAAGCCAACCCTTAAATTTGTTATTTTTCTGGATTTGATCTTTATTATTTTGATTATAATTTATTTTATTTGAAATAATTTATAAGATTGGATTATTTTTAATTTCATCCCCTTTTAATTTTTTAATTTTTCAAATATGATCCCTATTCTTTTGATTGATATTTGTTTTGTTTGAGATAATTTTAAATTTGTTTTCAATTTCATCCTTCTTAGGTTTTTTTTCCTATCAAATCTGATCCATATTTTTTTTTATTGTTATTATTTTTTTTCACCTCGGTAGTTTTTTTTAATTGATTTTTTTCCGACTTCATCCATCAACATTAAATTGGTTTGAAATTGATCTTCATAAATGAATTTGAGTCTAGAATTTCATGATTTTACGAGTTTTAGTGATTAACTTAGATAAGAAAAAAAAAATATCGGTTGTCATGATTATAGCAATCAAAATAATCAAGGTTGGTGTTAAAAGATTATTCAATGAGAGGAGTTTAATTATAGTGGTTTTGTTATTTTTATTGCCTAAAAAGGTAAATCAAGCTTGAGAGAGATTTTTTAGTTTGATTTTGTATTTTTTTTTAACTGATTTATGGATGGATTAAGTTGAGAGATTAGTTTTTTTGAGTTTTTAAGGGTGTTTTGATGCGTGTCTTGGGAAAAAAAATGGTTTAAAAATTGAATTTTAGGGTAAAAAACCCCTCCCCCTCAGATTTTGTCGCCCACCATAATAGTGATCAAAATTTGGACATTTGCCCAATAGGTGACATGTCACCCGCTTAATTAAATAGAAAAATATGTCGTACACTTTTAAATTTTAAAAAAATGCATGGGGTTGAGCTTTTTAATTCAGATTATGAGGATGGCCTTATTTGATTTGTTTTTCTTTTAATTTTATTGTAATTTTTAAGATATTTTAGTTATATTAATTTATTGAATTCTTAAATTATTAAAATTTGGTTTGGAGTTTAGAAATTGAAATCAAAATATCTTTATTTTCAAATCTATTGGATGGGTTCGAATGGAGTAATTTATTCTATAAATAATATTAGTTTAATCATAATCAAATAAATATGTTAATGATTTTTTTATTTATATTTTTATTTAATTTAAGTCATGGGTTTTATAGAATAGCTTGAGTTCATACAATTTGATAAAAAAAAATGCAATCATCTTGATAATTGAAAAAATAAATTTGGATATATTAAATTTTGAGCTCACAGTTAAAATCTTACTTACAAATAGAAAATACATGTTTTGCCTTTTTTCTTTACATTTACAAACAAAAAACGACTTGCAACACATAGACCAATCAATTAATATTTTCACTATTTTTTATTATATTATATATCATAATTCCTATAAAAATAATCTTAATCATTCAATCTTAACTTGCAACTAAATTTTTCTTAAAGAATCAGAAAATTCTCATTTATTTAACAACATATATAATTATTATTTTAATATCATATTAAAAATCTTATAAAAATTAATCTTAATTTCTAACTATAATTGAACTTAACTTTAAAATTATGAATATCATAAAAGAAATATGGATGATGAATTTATATAATCATATTAATCACGAGAATTTGCTAAATAGAGCATGCTATCTATACATAATAAAATAATTTTATATTGTAAAATCATTTATAATATTATTTTATATTTAACTTTTAAAAATAAAATAATTGAGTTTGTGTGATTTTAAGCATTAACTAAATTATTGGTATGCATTACTTTGTGAGTCGAATCAATTTTATTTTACATAAAAAAATATCTAGATGTTGCTAATATTTTTCTAGTATAAAAAAATTTAAATTGTATAAGGATTGATGTAATGTCTAAAAGATTGATATTTTCTCCCAAATACAAGAGTGTCAAAGTAATAAATAATCCGGCAAGACCTGAGTCAAATCACAAGGAAGTTAACTATATTATAATAATAATAATAATAATGGTGATGATGAGTGAAAGAGGACTCTGAGATGTACGATTAATGTGAAGATTAAACAATGATAAACACAAATATCAAGTTCAGAGAAAAATAAATGCAATATAAACTTTTTTTATTATTCAACTAGAAACCACACACAAAGGAGGTTCCAAGCGGATAATTTGTCATTAATAGCTCATTATAAATTGTTAACATGATCATGTTAATTATCTTATTTAAGTAACACCAAACTTTTAAATATTGTCAGAAATTTATGATGTTAACAACAAATTAAGTTTCTTTCATAGCATAGGTATAGGTTATACTATACGGTTGACTATAAAAGTACCAAATATTTGTTCTATCAAGTGTTATACAACACAAATCTAGATAGTCTATGAAAATTCTAGGAAATTGTCTCAGCTTTCCAACTAAAAAAAAATCGATGCATTTGGACTTCTAGAACTCGAGATATAGGCTGAACACTGAACATGTCTAGGTTGTAGGACAAATTCAGACTTCTCTTTTAATGCTAAGATTTGGACTTCCAAATGGTATAATTGAATCTTGAACTCTCATTAATGTTTTAGGCTTATGTTTTAGCTTTATGGCCATATAAATCAAACTGAAATCCAAAATCTACAGCTCCAAATATGACCCAATAATTGAACAGTATTTCAGTTTGAATTGAATTAATATCTATTTTCTTTGTTCTTTCACTTTCAATAGTTAATCACATCAATCAATAATTTGAATTATGTGATAGGTTTGCATTTAACATTAACATATATTATAAATTAAAAGTATCTTATATTATCAGATTTTATAAAACATGCTCTAGTTAAGCAGTTATTGCTACTTCAAGTGCAAAATGATGATATAAAATCTTAATAAAAATATAATTTTAAGTACTAATCATACCCCCAACCAGCTTATTACTAGTTCCTAGTAATCAAAGTATTAAAATAGAAAAATAATTTGCAAGTTTTATAAAGCAAGACATTCATTATTCAACTTCTATTAATCTATCCAAATAAACAAACTCTCATTAAATATATATATTTGCTTCATACTTCTTAAATAAGATATTAATAAATATTTCTTTTATGCTTAATATATCAACACATAGTTATGGGGCTTTACTTAGAAGAAAACAAATTTTTGTTCTACTATTTAAGGTTAACTTTCTTGGGTTGGGATTATTATCTTTTTTTTTTCTTTTTTTTAATATATATACATATAACTTAAAAAAATACATCTTTAACCCGTGTAACGAGCTTTAGGCTAATGACTCATAGACTAGTTGGTCTTAGGGCATTAGGTGTTGAGACACCTCTTCGAGCTTAGTAACTCTTGTTGTGATGTCATGGTCACATAAATTAATTACCCTAACTTAAAACAGAACACATAAGATAATATAGAGGAAGCAAGGGGTTGATCCCATGAGGAAGGCTCAAGTCAAATTTTTATGCTAGATGATATGCAACTTGGGGGGTTTTGGACGTTATCTAGGCTAAAGCAAAAGAAATTAAAAAATTATCAAGAGAACAAACCTTGGTCACAAGCACATATCCACCTACAGAAATCAGAACTGATCATGAAAATGAAACATTAATTTATATTTTGAATATTTATCTCTTCTTAACATTGATTAGTTAACGGATCCG
>NW_011499870.1:872029-897670 GCF_000495115.2 Populus euphratica
AAACTTAGCAATAGATTGTTTACAATAATAACTTAGAATCTGCTTTAACAATTAAAATAAACAATCATAGGAAAAATAAGCATAGGAGAACAAACATATTTATTATATAAACTGAAAAGAAAAGGTAAAAGAAATCTTACAGTTCTTGAAATCCGAAGGTTTTCATGTCCTTGCAACCAAGAAAAAGTGTTTAGTCTTGCATGTTTGTTGAACAACTAATTAAAAAGAAAAAAGAATGCATAATTTCGAGTTTCTTAGAGGAGGGAGGGCGTTTTTCTACTCTTGGCTGGATGCCACCCTTCTGTTCTCTCATTCTTTTTATATCCTAGAAAAATCCTAGTCTCTATTTTACAAAATAGTCCTCCCTTAAGTAGACAGTTTACATTTAACTACTTCAATAACTATTTTCCTAAAAAAAAAGAAATAGTCTTGCATGAAATCTTCAAGATTTGACTTAGAGGACCTAAATTGCTAAAATAAAACTTGGATATCGGTTTAGATACTTCGAAACATAATTTGGACTCGTTTCTTCACGAAACCTGTTTGCTAGTAGAATTCAGTTCTCATCTTTAAAAAATCATATCTCTCTCATATGACATCATTCTTGGCTAAAAATTTAAGCGTTTATACACCTTTGAGTCAGAAATTCAAAACAATTAAGTTTGCATCAATTGAACTTCTACAGCTCTAGATATTCAAGTTGGAATGTACAAAGGTCAACACTAGCAAATTGTGAGATTTGACTTTGAAAGCTGTGATTTTTATGCTCTTCCTTATTTTATTTTCTTGCCTTAGATGTCCAAAAATGTATGGATGTTAGCTTTTTAATGCCATGTAATTACTTCATTTTGACCTATAAAGCTCACATTCTACACAAAACATCGACTGAAGGTCAAATTTATCAATTACCTCAAATTTACTCCTTTTTGCATCTTTCATCCAAAAATGCCTTCAAAACATACAACAAAGAATATCAAGGCATTTTATATATAAAACATATAGGTAAAACACTAGTTAAATATGGGTGAAACTATCGACTAATATGGTTATATCAACTCCGATTACAGATATTGATACATAGATAATGCAATGTTTGATTCTCTTAAGCTTTTCTTTTTAACCTATATAACAAGCATTGGGTCAATAGCTCCCAAGTCAATTACTTTAGTGTATTAGGTATTAAAATACCCCTTCGGGTTTAATTGCTTAGGTTAGGGAGGCTACAAAACCAAACTTATATATATTTTTATTATCATCAATATTATCAATTTGTTTTTGTTTTTTGTTTTTTTTGTAAACTATATATTATCCTTTTCTCTTAGTTGTTACCTTTAACAAAAGAATATAAATAATGTAATAATCCAATATGCAACTCACAATCATATGTCAAGTATGTGTGTGAAAATGAAGGTTTAAGAATACTTGTTGAATAAGTATAAGAACAAAATCAAGTGATAATAATGCAAGAGTTTGTAAACCTGAATATTTCAAGAGAAGTATGTGATAGACCTTGTTATGAATATTGCAAATAACCATTAGAAAATATTTACAAAGATGTATCTCAAGAGTTAATAAAATTCTCCCTTACTCTGTCATTCTAGTAATAACAGTTTTGTCAAATGATTTTATTAAAAACAAAAGAAATTAGTTGATTAGTTAGACTTTTTTTTTCAACTACTACCTTCTCCCCCCAACCAAAACGAGACATTATTCTCAATGTCATAAGGTAAAAAGATAGAATATAGAAGACATCACCTAAAATAGCGAACACCGACAAATCTAAAACACACTTAAACAAATATAAGAAATAACAAAACAAAATAATATGCTATTAATAAAGCCAAAAGACACAAGGTTTCACAAACGAAGGCTCAAATCCAATCTAAACTTTTTATGGCTTTTCTTAGTTAACCAATTTATGCGACTCATGGAGAGATCAATTATAGGGATGAAATATTATACTTGGTCAATCAATTGTTCAGCAGTAGCAGCAGAGATTATGATTTGTCGTGCAGAAGATGTTAGAAATTCCTGTTCCACAGCATGATCAAGAAAAGACAACAACTTATCATAATAACCATTAACATTTAACAAACCTATGGGTTTATGGTGAATGTGCAATGAAATATGAAAGATCTCTTTCAATATGCCTAAACTACTTGGTAAGGCAATGAAGGCATCAATATGGTTAAACATTGCATTCATTTGATCAGACATTGTAGAAACCTATAGTTCCTTTCCAATTATTTTTTTAATGATTTTCCCTTTTGTTAAAACTTTGGTAATGACTCCCAAAACTTGACTGTCTTCTAAAAATGCAGCTATTGACACACCATTCATTAACTCAAGGCTATCTTCCCCATATACTAAATGAATCTTTCTCTCAGCTAGTATCTGACCAAGATAATTTATTAATTCTAAAAACTCATTTTCTTTTTCAAGACTAAATCCACCATACGGTTGGCTATGAAAATATCAAACATTTGTTGTACGAAGTGTTATACAACACAAATCTAGATTAACCATTTAACAAGAAAGGTATTAATAATTAATAAGATAAAAATGATAAGTTATGTTAATAGCAAGTTATTTAGGATATAATCATTGAAGTCTATATCGAGTTTATATTATACTTATCTTAACACTATTAATGAAACATTTTCACCTTAACATTATAAACTTAGCTAAATATAATAAAGAAGAAAAACATAAATAAACTAGATAAGAACATATTTATGATGAAAAGCATAAACAAGTGATTAATAAAAGCAAAACTTAAATATTACAAAAATACAAAGAAAGAAAGCAAGAATAAGATCTTGATCTGAACACTAAGATGTCTAAATGCATGTTAAATGCCTCATTTTATAGGCCAAAATTTGAAACTATTGATTTGATGACTAATTGTTGGGTGGGTGGCCATCTCTTGACTTTGTGACAATCCTTATCTTCTTGTCTGAATAAAACGTCATTGATAACATCAGAATTTGAATAGATAGTCTTTATGAAAGTTTTGGAAAATTGTTTTAGCTTTCCAACCAAAAAAGAATCGATATATTTGGACTTCTAGAACTATGTTGATTTGCCAATTCGCATGCCGGGTCATAAAACCATGATAACCCCTTAGAAAATAAATCAAAACAAATTATAAAGTCTAATTTTTTTATAAACTCAATGTTAAATGATGAAATTAAAAAAAATCTCAATTAAAAAATAACTCGAATCAACTCAAGTTAACATGTCAAACTCGCAATTCGAGTCATGAGTCCCATGGAGTGACCAGCTGTATCTTTCTCGCTCACCTTCTGTTTTAGTTTTTTTTAATCGTTAATGTTAGTATATTACTAATTTTTTTTAATAAATATAAATCTGTAATTTTTTTCTTATTATGTTGGGACTCCCACGGAGATACATTCCTACCCTCAAAAGAATCTCAATATAACTCCCACACTGCCGAAGGAATTTCAGTAATTTACAAAAACTTCAGGGGTATTTAACTTCCTATCCTACAATATATAAAACGTCCTTTTGGTTTTCCTCGCTTGGTCCCAAAAACAATTCGAAGAAAATCTATCAAAAGAAGAGCAAGGTCTGTGCGTGTTTGGTTTTTGGAAGAGATGTCAGGGAAAGGCGCAAAGGGATTGTTGACAAGCAAAACTCCAGTTCAGTCTAAAGAGAAAGACAAGAAGAAACCCACTTCTCGCTCTTCTCGTGCTGGTCTTCAGGTTTTTTTTCTTCTTTTTATTTTTTTGGTTCTTTTGATGGGGTTTTTGAGTTCTTGATTTTGTTTTAATCTTAATTGCGTACATGCTTGAAGGGTTATGATTATTTAGTTATTTTTAGTTATTTTCTTAATTTTTTTTATTATAGTTCTTGTTCTGGCTTCTTGCATGGGTTTATTAAATATATAGAGTGCAAGTTTTTTTTTTTTGGAATAATTTGAGCCACGAGGAACTACGGTGATTTTTTTTCATTCAATTATTTAGAGATTTTGTGTTGATATGTTTATTTTTAGGCTTTATAATTGAGTAATCAGTTTGTGAAAGGGAAAGATAAATTGACATTTGTGTGAAAGTTGAGGGATAGCTATTGTGCTTTGTTGAGCTTGGATTTTACAGTTTGGAAATCGAAACTTTCTGAAATTTGAGCGTAAATGCTGGGTTTTCCTTATTTTCCTTAAATTATAACGCCAGATGAATTGGTAACTCCGAGGATTTGGTATGAAAGTGAGAACTAGAATAATAGGCAAATATGGTGTAAATAGTCTCAAAGGAGAACGCAGTTGCAAGTGCAGAGAAACTGAAAAAGGATAGAGTTTCTTGAGAGAAAACCAACCCTTGGTTTCTTAAGAATTTAGTTTCTCGAATAACCCACATTTTCCATAAATTTCTTTTTATGTGAATGCAATCAGAGGCTGATTGAAGAATGTACCATAAAAAGCCGCAACCACATGTTATACTGTGGGATGTTGGTACGAACAAAGATTGTAGTGCTGTCCTTTGCAATCTTTTGATGTGTTGTGAAGAGTGTTGATTTGTTAGGGCATTTGGTTGGTTCCTTGAGGTGCTCAACAAGAAATTTCATGAGCTTGGGTGGATATTTGTAATAGAGGAACTGGATTTCGTATTGAATTGGATATTGATTTGGGGGGTAACCTGATTTAGTAATATAGTTTTTTACCTTTTTTTTAATTGATTTTTTTTATTGTTATTTATTTTATTTCAAATTTAATAGATTTGTTTTTTTTATTGTTATTTATTTTATTTCAAATAATTTATGAAATTGAAATTTTTTATTTATCAGATTTGTTTTTTTAGTAGCCATATATTTTATTTCAAATAATTTATGAAATTGAATTATTTTTTAATTTCATCATCTTTTGACATTTTTATCTATCAGATTTGGCTTTTATTCTTTTGATTGCTATTTGTTTTATTTGAAATATTTTATGAAATTAGATTTTTTTTGTTCAATTTCATCCTCTAACATTTTTATCTGTCAGATCGCTATTCTTTTATTTTTCAGTATATTTTTTATGACATAGGCAAATACTCTGCTGAATAATTATGTTTTTCATAGGGCATGCAGTTGAGGACTTTGAGGTGTTTATTTAGGTAGGTTTTACATATTGACAGTTAGAGTTAAGCGTTACAGATGGCTTATTTGGATTTTGGTCCTGAAATTTTCATGATATTTTAGAAATGTGAACAAGTATGAAGTAGTAGAACTTACCAATTCCAGGCAGGAGTAATTTAGTTAACACATAATTAGGAGAGATTCTTTTTGAGTTAATCAAAGATTAAATAAAGACATGTCAAGCTGTCAGTCAGATATATGGAGCCAAAAGCTCCTCTGGATATCAGTTGTTTGTTAACCTTTGGATCGATGATGTTATTTGAAGCAGTGTGGATATAATTTCCTCATCTTGTGCACTGCCTATATTGCTTACCTCTTTGACCATCAGAACTTTGTATTTTTATGCTTATGGCCGTTTATTTTCAATTTCTTGTGCTACTTATTGTACCTGCATCTCATTGTGCTCTTTCTTTGAAGTTTGTTTTAGATCACACATGTGCAGACAGATAAACACAGCTAGAATACGGTTGCTTCCTAGTTGTTCGGTTATAGGTTCTAGTTTTGTTTGTGGCTACAACTGTAGAGTGGCATTTTGCATTACTACTGATTGTACTATTTATGGCACTGAGGATCGGTTACTGTTGCTCTTTACTTGTACAAGTAGGGTGCATGTTCTAGGAATATGCAGAATTCCTGAATAATGGATCAATGACTTGCAAGCTTATCACTATTTTTCCGTCTTTCTTTTTTGTCCCTTCATACTTGTCTTGAAGCATAAAATATTTGACCATCTATTTCATTCTATATCATACCTGCAGTTTCCTGTTGGGCGTATCCACCGCCTTCTGAAATCTAGAGCAACAGCCCATGGAAGAGTGGGAGCAACAGCAGCCGTGTACTCTGCTGCTATCTTGGAGTACCTGACTGCAGAAGTGTTAGAGCTGGCAGGAAATGCAAGCAAGGATCTGAAGGTAAAACGTATTACACCTAGGCATTTACAGTTAGCAATCCGTGGTGATGAAGAGCTAGACACCCTTATAAAAGGAACCATAGCTGGTGGTGGTGTGATCCCTCACATCCACAAGTCGCTAATCAACAAATCCTCCAAGGAATAATGTTATTTCAGTCCTTTGCATTATTAAGAACACATAGGATGGATTGCTGTGTAATTGAACAATGCATTGCTTCGTTTGTGACAGCTTGCAAATTTGTGATAAATAAAAATAGTTTAAACAAAAGAATGTCTTGGAATAAGCTAGTTTTATCTCTTTAACTTGGAATGTTTTTGCGTTTCAAAAACAACGGCTATTACATTTCTAAAAAATATTAGCTTCTATGAGCTGCTAGTGCTGCTAAGATTGCCTCAAAGAAAGCTGTTTGTGAGGGTTTCAAGTCTTGAAACCATGTTTCCTTTATTCTTGAACTTTTTGATGCATCCTTGGGGTGTGGGAGGGGGTTATAAGATGCATGTTGCGAAGGCTCGGTTTCAGGTATTATTGATCCCAATATTGTATGGTCTGCTGTCAACTTCTATTACATTTGGCTGTCAGAATCAAATGTTGTGATCAGAAGAATAGTGACTGTAAAGAGAAGGTGAAGCTGTTGCGTATAATGCCATGGTATATTTCTAACACAGGGAGCCATAACAATATGAGCTACGCGTAATCAGTCCATTTTGAAAAATAAAAAAATTATAAAAAAAGTTATGGCTCAAGCACGCTCCTAGCTCTTGCTGCTTCTTCTCCTCTCTCTCTCTCTCTCTCTTTAATGGCTCAAGCACGCTCCTAGCTTCGGGCCATGTGGGCGTATGCTAAATTATAAATATAATAGAAACATGTATTTTTATTAAATTAAGATGAAAAATAAAATATAAAAACAAATAAAAAATTCAATAACTTGTTGAAGGTGAAGGTGGCGATGTGACGGTGAAGGTGGCGTGTGATGGTGGTGAAGCTGCAGTATAAATCTTGCTTTGTTTTCGTGCAAGGTCTTTACCTTGTGTGTGAGTATTCTCTAAACTCTTGCATTCTTTTTCTTTTTCCAAGATCTTTAGTAGTATAAAATTTAAAACTATAGTGTCTAGGAGACATTGTTCATTGTTAATATGATAGAGGTGAGGTCTCCACGTGCAATCAAAAAATTATGGGTGTGGTAATGGTTTTTTTAAGGTATTTATTTTAAATATATTAAAATAATATTTTTTTATTTTAAATTTTTTTTTGACATCAATGCATTAAAAAATTTAAAATATAAATAAATTAATTTAAAATAATAATTAAATAATAATTTATTTTTTTATAAAAATATATTTTTAAAATATAAAATAAAAAAGTACTTTTTAATGAGATGTTGTAAAGGGATTTTGTGGGACATCAAGATTTCTACCCGTGTTTTTAAATAAAACCTTGCTATAGCTTTTGATTTGTTCGAAAATTCGAGGCTATAGATAGGATCTTTATGTTAAGGGGGGGATTCTTCACATGAGGTTTTGATAATAATATTATTAGTAAATATTTGAGAGTTTGGTTATGATTATTTTTTATAATGTTTTTTAAATTGAAATATATTAAAATATTTTTTTTTATTTTTTAAAAATTATTTTTATAATTAATAAATTGAAACAATTCAAAACACATAAAAAAATAAATTTTTAATAAAAAATGGTTTATAATGCTTTACTAAAGTGTACTTTTATTGTATCATCATTAATGAATAATAATTATAAAAAAAGAAAGTTATAATAATTTATAAATTATACTTGAAAAAAATTATATTTGGCGAGTGTTTCCTGATAAAATAGACAAATTCAGAAGAAATAAAAATATATTTGTTAAAAAAATAAAATAAATATTTATTTGAGTATTTTTAAATTAATTTTTTATATTTTTAAAATTAAAAAAAATATGAAGATATATTTCTTTCATCCTTTTATTTAGTTTTTTTTTCAGACAGTAATCATTGTACGTTCATAATGTGTCCAACTGCACCAACTCCAACCCAATCAAGTCAAAAAAGTCATCATTTCAATTTTTTCTAACACGTTTGAGGGATCTGAAGTGAGAAAATATCTAAAATCCAAGGACTAAATTGCCTTCTTTAAGACCATAGGGTTAAAGGTGAAATAAGCATAATAGTTGAGGGACGTATACTGCCATTAAACCGACATAATATCCACCTGCTGACTGGGTTTTTCTGGCCACATCATTGGTCCCAGGAATAAAAGGTCCATGTTTCCATTCCTACCCTTTAAGAAATCCATATATAACTCCACAAACCAGTGGCGGTTCTGTAATTATAGGATGCATTCAGGGTATTTACCTTAACATCTTACTTCATATGAATTCCCTGTTCGGGCCATTTCGCGTTGTCTCAAAAAGAACAAATCTAAGAAAGTCTAAGAAAACAAGAGCATAGTCTGTGTGTGTGTTTGGGTTTTGGAAGAGAAGATGTCGGGGAAAGGAGCAAAGGGGTTGTTAACAAGCAAAACGCCAGCCCAATCTAAAGATAAAGACAAGAAGAAACCCACCTCTCGCTCTTCGCGTGCTGGTCTTCAGGTTTTTTTTCTTGTTTTTGGTTCCTTTGATGGGTTTTTTGAGTTTTTTCTTTTGTTTTAATCTTAATTGCGTATGTGCTCGAAGGGTTATGATTATTTAGTGTTTTTTAGTTATTTTCGTAATGGTTTTTTATTTTGGTTCTTGTTTCTGGGTCTTTGCTGGGGCTTTTTGAAGATTTTGAGTGCAGGTCTTTTTTTAAAATACTTGGGACATGAGAAACCTCGATGATTTTGTTAATCTATTTTATTGAAGTTTTGTGGTAATGTGTGTTTGTTTTTTTTTTTTTTTAAGAATAACTAACTAAGTGATCGATTTGTGAAGAGAAAATTAACAGAGATTTATGTGAAATTGTGGGGAACTTGTCCTAAAGGTGACCTAGATAAATATTGTGCCAAGCGGAGCTGGGATTTTGAAGTTTGGAAATCTAAACTATATGAAATTGAGATTAAATATTGGGTTTTCTTTATTTTTCTCAAATTATCATGCCAGCCGCATTGATGACTTCGAGGATTTGGTAGAAAACAGTGAGAACTAGAATTATAAGCAAATGTAATGTAAATAGGCTCAAAGGAGAATAGTAGCCATTGGAGAGAAGGTTAACAAAGGAAGAATTTAGTTTCTTGAAAGAAAACTAGCCCTTGGCTTCCTAAGAATTTACTTTCTTGATTAATTCACATTTTCCAGAAATCTCTTTAATGCAAATACAATCAGAGGCTGGTAGAAGTATTTTCCATTAAATTGTCACAACTTGATGTTATAGCTTGGGATGTTGCTGTATAAACAAAGTTTGTATCCTTGTCCTCGGAAATCATTTGATGTCCATGAAAAAGTTTATATTGGTCTTGATTTGTTAGGTATTTTGAGTGGTCCTTTGAGATACTCAGATATGGACTTTTTTGAGCTCGGCTAGCTTGAGGTTAGAGGGGAAATGAAATTTGTTAAATTGAATACAGGTCAGGTGGAGTAAGTGTGATTTAGGAATATAGTTTGGTGTTATAAATGTTAAAATGGATGATGAGAATGGTGAACAATTATGCTTTTTTCATGGGGCATAAATTTGAGGACTTTAAGGTATCTATTTTCTCCAGAGTAACTGGGTGGTTCATGAGTTACCGAAGAGCATCATTGAGTTGTTTAGTTTTTTACCAGATGACTGTTAAAGTTTAGTATTACAGATGGCTCTTTTGGTCCTGTAACATGCATGATATTTCAGAAATGTGATTAGTTTGGAATAGCTTAGGCATTATCACATACCCATGAAAGATTCTTTGAGTTAGTCAAGGATTAAATAATGACATGTCAAGCATTTAGATACATGGAGCCAAAAGTTCTTCAGGTCATCAGTTATTTTTCGATCGTAGATCAATCAATCTAAATTCGTGCAGATATATATGCACTTCTTTTGCATTGCCTATGTTGCTTACCTCTTCACAAATTCACAAAAAGTTTTTGGTTCTATATGCTTCTCTAGAGTGTTGTCTTTTTAGATGTCTTATGCTCCTTGCTTGTACTTGTGTCTCATTAACATTTCAAGCATTTAGATACATGGAGCCAAGAGTTATTCAGGTCATCAGTTATTTGTTGATCTTAGATTAATGATGTTATCTAAAGTTCTGCGGATATATTTGCACTTCTTTTGTGTTGCCTATGTTGCTTACCTCATCACAAATTTTCAAAAAAAAAAAAAAAGGTTCTATATGCTTCTCATGAGTTGTCTTTTAGATGTCCTAGGCTACTTGTTGTACATGCATCTCATTTCGTACTAACTTTAAACTTTGTTTTAGATCACATGTTCAGAGAGATACACAGCTATAACACAGTTGAGAAATTTTAACTAGTGGCATCCTATATGTTACGGCTTGTTCCCATTTATTAGTATATGTCATGTCATTAAAAAACCCATGTCAGCAACATAAAAAATAAATTCTGAGAAATTGCACTTGCCAGAACAAACATAAATACAGATTGCAACTGCAAACCACTACGTTTCTGTCTGACTGTTGTGTTAGATTTGCCTACTATATCAAGGAAACAGGAATGCTTACAAGGAATTTCATGATTCCTATAGGCCTAGAGAAAAGTAAGGCTTAATTCATGAGCCCTGGAGCCTTGAGAAAATGTACACTCTTTACTAACCCTTTCCCAACTTCACCTACAGCCTTTAAGACATCAATTGGGTCTTCTTCCTCGCCTGCTTTCTCTCGATCCCGCTTCTGGGAGAAGTAAACAAAGGGATCAGGTGAATGTTTTTAGTAAGATTTATAATCCGCTCTAGAACAGATTATATCATGAGAGGACACTAATGACTTTCCATTATACCTTTGAACAAATCTCTCCCGTGTTAGTAAAATAAAATATTACTACTTAATCAATTCAAGTCCCAATTTTTCCAATCAAATTAGATTCTCTTGATATTTCAAATTTCAACGGCATTTGTTTTGGGATTGACCTAAATGAGAGTGGTGGCTGTTGGCTGCACCATGCAAGAGAGAGGAAGGGCTGCTAGCTATGCTGCGTGAGAGAGAGGAAGGAGGATGGGCTGTGATTTTTTAGGGACTTCTCATTACATGGATGAAAAGAAGAGGGAAGATTATTTATTTTTTTTCTTGACATGGATTTTTCAATGACATGGTATACAAATAAATGGGACCAAGCTGTAACTAATAGGATGTCACTGGTTACAGCTTGAGCACCATAAAATTTCTCTAATAGTTGCTTCTTGGTTGTAGGTTCTAGTCTTGACCTTG
The DNA here is from genome assembly GCF_000495115.2 of Populus euphratica. Taxonomy (NCBI): domain Eukaryota; kingdom Viridiplantae; phylum Streptophyta; class Magnoliopsida; order Malpighiales; family Salicaceae; genus Populus; species Populus euphratica. The sequence continues at coordinate 883,407 of NW_011499870.1, forward strand.
GTTACAACTATGGTGTATCATTGTGTATGACTACTGATTGTAGTATTTTTGCTATTTGGCCATCATGGCGTCGAGGGTTTGATTATTGTTACCTTTTGCGTGTACTAGTAGGGGAGGAGTGTGTTCTAGGAATTTGTGACCTTGACCGATGACTTGTAAGCGTATGACCTGTTTGCAGCAAAGTGTTTCCTTTTTAGAGCTAGCCATTTGTAGTTGTCCGTAAACATAAAAGATTTGAACATCTATTTCCTTCTGTATCATCCTTGCAGTTTCCTGTTGGGCGTATCCACCGCCTGCTGAAGTCAAGAGCAACGGCCCATGGAAGAGTGGGTGCAACAGCAGCTGTGTACTCTGCTGCTATCTTGGAGTACCTGACAGCAGAAGTGTTAGAGCTGGCAGGAAATGCAAGCAAGGATCTGAAGGTGAAACGTATAACACCTAGGCATTTGCAGTTAGCAATCCGTGGTGATGAAGAGCTAGACACCCTTATAAAAGGAACCATAGCTGGTGGTGGTGTGATCCCTCACATCCACAAGTCGCTAATCAACAAATCCTCCAAGGAATGATAGTATTTCGTTCCATTGTGTTATTAAAACTGCATCAGCATGATGGATTGCTGTGTTGTGTACATTGCGTGATAATTCTTAGTCCATTTTCATTTGGACGATAGCTGGTTTCCTTTTCGTCCTGGTGGTAACTGAACAATGTATGGTTTCGTTTGTGACAGTTTGCAAGTTGCGAGACAATCCTCTAGGTTAAACATAAAGTTGCTAGAATATATTTTCAGTTACTGTTGTGCTAATTTATACTCAAATCTTGATTTAAAAAAAGTTTTAGAAGATGCGAGTTTTAATTTACCAGCTAGTAAAGCTATGATTGCCACGAACGGAGGGAGCTCTGCATGTTTAAAATCTTACAGCCATGTTTCAGTTAGTCCTGGGTATTCCGATGTGTACTTGGGATTTGGGGTATAAGATGCTAGTTCTCATATACCTTCTAATTCGAGCATGATGAAACTCGGTTTCAGCCCTGCTTGAGACAGGTAATCCTGATTAGGGGCACCCATAATTTCAAAAATCCACTTTTCAAGCCATCATCAGTGCGTAATCATTCTTATCTAACGCTGGATGATATGCTTTCAATTTCTATTACAATTGGCAACCATAGTCGAATGTTGTGATAAAAATCCATGTCTGTAACGAGAATGCAAATCTATAGTAATGACATTAGATTTCTCATTTCTCACAAAGGGAGCTAGAACAAAACGGGCGGTGCCAGAAATGAAAAACACTAACTGCTACAAAGAGGATAAATGAATTGTATAGAAGTTACATTCTGCTCAATGGAGGATAACCTAGTTTCAAGTCATGAGCAAAGGTCCTCATACTGGTCAGTTGGAGTTCAAAACAAAAACCATAAATCAGTCATAGTTCTCTAATAGATCTGCAGCAAAAGCAAAGACATGGTAAAGGCTTCATAACTCAAAGACTGTTGCTACCACCACCGGAAACACATCCCTGCGAACCAATGAAACTTTTGTACTTACTGTATGACTGAAAATTTTGGAACATCCACCGGGAACTGGTCAATCTCATCCATCCATGGATTCTTCTCCTTGGCTGGATTTATGGTCCGCAGAGCCTTCCAGACAGCACTGTTACACTTGAACCCAGACCCAAAAGCAATCTGCCATGTTCTGTCTCCCCTCTTTATCCTCCCTTTGGCTTCTGAATAAGCCAATTCATACCAAAGTGAGCTACTTGAAGTGTTGCCAAATCGATAGAGTGTCATCCTGGAAGGTTCCATATGCCAATCTGAAAGGTGTAGGTTATTTTCCAATTCATCCAGCACAGCCCTCCCCCCAGCATGAATACAGAAATGCTCAAAAGCCAATTTAAAATCCGGGATGTATGGCTTTAACTTCATCTTAAAGAATTTCTTCCCCACCAATGTGGCAAAGAAGAGCAGCTGTTCAGACATTGGCAAAACAAGAGGGCCAAGGGTAGTGATATTAGTCTTTAAAGCATCCCCTGCAACTGCCATCAAGTCCTTCGACAAAGAAACTCCAACCTTCCCAGTAGAATCCTCTTGTTGGGTAACACAGGAGAAGCACTTATCATCAGCACCCTTACTTGTCCTAACAGTATGGACCAATTGATACTTGGAACGCCACCAGTCAGATCTTTTATTTGAAAGCAAAACAGCAGCTCCTCCCATTCTAAACAAGCAATTTGAGAGAAGCATCGACTTATCATTCCCAAAATACCAATTCAAGGTGATGTTTTCCATGCTAACAACTAAAGCGTAAGAATTAGGATGCACTTGAAGAAGATGTTTGGCAAGATCAATTGATATCAACCCAGCACTACAACCCATACCACCAAGATTATAACTAAGGATGTTCCCCCTTAGCTTATAATGGTTGATCACCATGGCAGATAAGGATGGTGTTGGGTTAAACAAGCTGCAATTCACAATCAGAATCCCAATATCTTTCGGTTTTACGGATGTCTTCTCAAGCAGCTGGTCGATTGCACCAAACATTACAGCCTCAGCTTCCTTCCTTGCTTCAGCCATGCACGGATTTGGAGGAACTCTCAAAACAGCCTCGGGGAGATAAGTTGACTCCCCAAGCCCGGACCTCTCAAGAATTTTCCTTTGAAACTCCATGCTCGTCTCAGTGAAAGCACCTGTCAACTGCGACCTTTCCATAAAAATCTTCCTGGTACATTTCCTAGAATCTTCAGGCTTATAGCATGCAAAATCCACTAGGTAAACAGGGCGGGGCCGAGTAAGGAAATAAAGGGTAAATAAAAACACGAGGAGGGTCGAACACAGGATCACAGATATGAGATTGAATTTAAGATGGTCCCAAAGGTCATGTAGATCTTGGATGGAGAATGTGGATAGTTGTGCGGCGATAACGACAACAATAGGTGATAGAAAAAGGAACATCCCATGAGTAATTAGGTAATGATAACCGAGTTTCACATATTTCAGCTTCACTGACTGCTTGAAGTCAGGGAGTTTTCTCGACGATGATGGCTGGATCAAGGGTGTGGTTTGATTCGACTCAGACATTGTTGTCAGATTTGTTCAACAAAGGTGGTCAAAATCAAAAGTTGATGAAATCCAATCGGAATTGGGTTCTTTGAGGATTTTCAAAAGTCAACGGGAAAAGGATTTAAACTGTAAAAAAGATTTAAAGACCAGTACAAAAGATCAAAACACAAACTTTTGCACCACAGAAACCGGCAATGCAATAGAAAGAACTCAAAGATCCACAACAACCCTGCAAAATAAGAGAAAACTCATCACCAAACTACATCAACACATCATTTACATTCTCAAAAGTACAAAAATGTTCCACCTTGTTAGCATAAAAGAGATGTACAAGAAGTCTTTCTTTATCACAGAAAGAAGTGACAGATAAATGGGCGAAAAACAAGCAAATGTTAAGTCATTTCAAGCAGCTCAAAAGGACCCAGTATAGAAATTCCAACTATAAAGTAAGATGAAGGATAAAAAGACTGACCTTGAATGAGAAATCTGAGAAATGGATGCCCTATCTCATGTCTGAGAAACCAATGGACATGAGAAAAGGAAATCCTCTGTGTTTTTTTTTTTTTAATAGTTTTATGTGCTTTGTTTTCGTGTAGTGCTCGAGCTTTTAAGGTGTCGTGTGGCAAAACAATGTTGCTTGTGGTGGGCCCCCGTCTTCCCCTTCTAAGAAACTCCACCTGTCTTAATTGACTAATGGGATGCCGACACGTTGTGAACCCCCACTATTTAACGGTCAAGAAGAGCAACTATTTTTGAATGCCTGGTCTAAGGAGGTGTTCTAGATGAATAATATTTAATTATAGCTTAATATTTATTATTGATTGCTAAAGCGAGAATATTTAATCCCTATGCTAATTAAAAAATAAATAATCATTTAATCTATGTTGATTATGCTTCATTAATCAGCGTTTTATCCAAAAAACAAGGATTAAACTATAATTAAATTGAGTGGATTTAAAAATAAGAAATCGAATATATAATATTTGAAACTAAAATATTATATTTAAATCATTTTAGGAATGAGGAGGAGAGAAGAGGGAGAGATGGATGAAGATTTGAATGCTCTTGACAATGATAATGATGGGATAGTTTGGATTTTTGTAAAAAAGTAGTTTGAAAAGGTCGTTTTTAACAAAGGGAGTTCTATTTGAGTTTTTATTTCTTCTTTTTTTTATATATATATTATTATTATATCGTCATGTATTTTTTGCCTCCCGGAGAAAGGGAGGGAGGGAGGGAGAGGATTCATGCAATCGATTACTTTTTAAAATATTTTTTTATTTTTTTAAAATATATTAAAATAATAATTTTTTATTTTTTAAAATATTTTATTTTTTAAAAATATATTAAAATAATAGTTTTTTATTTTTAAAAAATTATTTTTATATCAATATATCAAAATTATCTAAAAATAAAAAAAACATATTAATTTAAAGTAAAAAAATAAAAAAATTAATTTTAAAAAAATATTTTAAAATATAAAAATAAAGAAGAGAATGATATAGATTTAACTTTAAAGTAATTGATAAATATACAAAAGATAGCATCTAAGAAGTTAAACGAGTAGAAAATCTTAGTTAAGTTAATTGTTATTACTGTGAAAGAGAGGAAAAACTTTTAAAAAATGAGTTTTTTATTAAATATTATTTTTTTTATAAAAGGAATACATATAAATAAACATGTGTAGTCTATATATTCAATAATTATTTTTAATAAATTCAAGCTCTGAAAAAATTTATTTATTTAACTATGAAGATTATGTTTGGGAACACAGCTTCAATCATGTTAGTCGGCTCGATAGCTGTTTTAGCAGCTACAATAGATATAACAAAAATTAATAAAATATTTTATTTTAATTGTCGACTATCAAAAAAATCAGAAAATATTACAAAACTTATTGCAACAAAAAATAAAAAATGGCCTATGACATGAGACAGACGCGGAAATAAAAAAGACTTTTCAAATGAAATGAAAAAATAAAAATAAAGAATAGATTAAAAAAATATAGAATTCTAATTTCTAATATTAAAATTAGAATATTCTATTAAAAATTATAATAATTAATAGAATAATATATTATTAATATAGTATTAATAATATAATAGTAATTAATTAATTAATAGTAATTAAATAGTAAATTACTATAATACTACATAATACTAATTAGAATACTAATATATTAAGAGTAAATTAAAAAAAATAAAGAAAAAAAAAGAAATAAAAAAAATAAAAAAAATAGTAAAAAAAAAAGAAAGTATAGAAGAAAGATTCTTTTTTTATTTAGTGTGTGTACACTCGCGTATTATTTTGATATGTTAATATAAAATATAATTTTAATAAAATATAAAAAATATTTTTTTAATATATTAAAAAAACATTTTAAAAAACCTAACCTAGTTATTAATGAATTAAATAAAAAATCCCAAGACTTACAGCTGCACACCTCTTTAGAATTTCTTCTCTCGTCAAAACCACCTCTAGTATTTTCCCAGCAAACTACTTTTTCTTTTTCTATTTTTTATTGTGAACTTGTTGAACCACTCCCACCACAGATGTGGCTCCTAATTTTAGGCCTCATGCAAATTGGTGAACCACTCCCACGGACCCCACAGAGAACATTTCCTTGCATGGACGCTTCCCCATGGAAGCTTGTGCTCCTGAGATTAGTATATTTCCAGGTTAAAAGTTATTAGCAGCCAGCCGCGAGGGCCGGCGGCGACAAGAATTCTAGAAGGAGGAGGAGGACAACTCACCAGTCACATGCGCTTCTTCTGCAGAGTGGCTTAGCTAGCAAAATAAAAGAAACATGAAGCAATGAGCTGTTTTGACTGAAATATGCAAATACTCTGTCGAACGTGTCCCACCCAAATGGGGCGGGCATGAAGCGATGAGCTGTTTGCTTTAAATTAATTTTGTTTTTAGTGTTTTTAAATTGTTTTAGTTTAATAATATTAAAAATAATTTTTAAAAAAATAAAAAATATATTATTTTAATATATTTAAAAAACACTTTAAAAAATTATTATTATAATAATATTAAAAATTATTTTAATTCAAATATTAAGTTAACTTGATAAACTGACTGGATCATGAAATTATGATATAAGCTGAACTTTTTCAGGTAAATACAATTGGAGTTTTACTTGGAAATGTCTGGCTTATATTATAATTACATGATGATTTGTTCTAGTTTGTGAAATCAGCTTAATATTTGAATTAAAATAATTTTTAATATTATAATAATTATTATTTTTTTGCTATTAACATCAGTAGTATGTGCGTCAAGATCCTGGAGATTTCTGGTTTCCACAACACCTTGATGGAGGTTTCCTTTTGTTTAGGATGATATTTTTAAAAGTCATGGTTTGATTGCCATGAACAGTGGTAATTATCGCTGTCTAATTTCGGACACAAACCGCTGCACTTGAAATTTGTTTTCTCCTTCTCAAATTGACAATAACTTGATAATTTAATGCAAGATAAAATTATATTATTAGAGATTGCTTGTTTTTGTATTTTAAAAATAATTTTTAATAATTTTTTTATTTTTAATTAATTTTTTATCATTTTTTTATATATTAATGTTAAAAATAAATATTAAATTTTTTTTTGATATATTTGTAAATAAAAAATATTTTTCAAAAATAGTCATTAGTATAATATTAAACTTGTCATATATCATATTTAGTATTTGTTTAATTCTGATAAAATTTATCATTTAGGATTATTATCCTTTATTGTTAGAAATTTTTTTCTTTTTATGGATTTTGTAGCCATTTTTTCCATTAATTTGTTTACCTAATAAAAAAATACAATTAATTAGCTAAAAATTAGATCTAGTCCATTTAAGTCCAAATTACCCGTTCTCTGATTTTTTTTTTATAAAAAATTACCTTTTATTTTGATTTGGATAATTTGAGTGTTTTTTTTTTAGAATAGTGAGCATTTATGAAATAGTTGTTCTATGCATAAAAAAATCCATATTTTGACTAATACTGTGGATACATTGTTTTAAAATTCCAACTTGTCTAGTGGGTTAATTTAGGATTTAGCGAACAAAGACGTTCCATTCAAGGTAAAAAAAAAACTTAGGCATTAATTTGTTAATTTTTATTTTGCTAAAATAATATTAATTTAATTCTTTTTTTATTGGGTCAATCCTTCATAACTTAAGTTTTGTCATGGGTCAAATCTCGGGTTGAATTTTAAAATTATATAGATATTATTATGTTACGTAACTTATGTTATGGTATTTTTATTTCTTTATATAATTTATGTTTATATCCGAGAGTATACCGTAGAAAATACATTGAACCCGAATGTGCGGGAAATCGAAATCAGGATTTTCCTGTGCTTTTTTATTTATTTATTTATTCCACTTGTATTCCACGTCCCTATCTTGCCTTTTCTAGTGAGTTGAACAGCATTAAAAAAAAAAAAACAAAAACAAAATAATATATTAAAGCGAATGGGGGTTTTAAAACTCAGGGGCCACTTGTAAATTGCCTACTAAAATAAATAACTAAAGAAATAATTGTATATGAGCCTGTTTTCCTGCTGGAATAATGTACCATTGTGGTTAAATAGGTCAACTCAAGCGTGCACCCTTGCAATTTGCAAACCTGATATCACTTCAATTATACCTCTTATTGTTTTCCGAAATATTTTTAAATTATTTAAATATATTTATATTAAAAATAAATTTTTAAAAATAACTATTATCCTAATAACAAATATTATTATTGTCGAAAATGAATGAGTTGGAAGGTTGAGGAATAATTTTATTTATTAAAACAATAATTAAAAAATTAATATACATGCATTGATTTTTTTGAAACTAGACACAATTATGGCATTGTAGTTTGTCACCTTTTATTTCAATTTTAATATAACTTTAGATTATTCTTAATTTTATTACTTTTTAAAAATTCAATTTTATATTACTCTTTTGATCAAGTTTTAGATATTTATCAAGCCATTATTTATTATTAAATAGCTTATTAAGTCTAAAATTATACCTTTGATTTGATATTTCCTGTTATCAATGATGCTTTGCTTATTATTATTGATATCTTTTAAAGAGCCATCTATACTCATATCTCATAATAAATCCCAAAGAAAACTTAAAAAATTTACTTTAAAAAACCTAATTTCATGTCACAAAAATCCTAACTCAAACTAGTGCACTCATATTTGGAATATAAACAAAATACACCAATTAATAAAAACTAAGAAGAGTCCTGGTGCTTTTACTTTAGCAGGCTTTTACTTTAGCATAAGATATTTAATCATTGCTTGTATAATTGTTATGATCAACAAATGCAATGGATCTTGCTTGTTAATTCTCATTATAATGGTTAACTTAAGTAAATTTGTTAAAGAACAGTAAGATTTAAAGACATAAACAAAGTGAAAAAGAAAAGAAAAATACAATGGTATTTACAAAATTAGCATGAGAATTTCACTTTTATTTTAAATCTATAATTTTAAAATCCAGCTCGGTGGATTGACTCAAGATCCAACAAACCTGAGGCTAGAACTAAGTCGAGTTAAAGAAAAAATAAAAAAAAATCATGATTTAGTATAACCTGACTAACATGGAGAGTTGACTTGATTGATTGGCAAAACCCAATAAAAAATCTAATTGTAATTTATTGATTTTTTTTTTACTAAACTGATGTTATTTTGAGTTTTTTAAGATAGGAATTAACCTGGCCGACTTGATGACCCGGTCAAAATCTGGAATCTAGATCGGATTTAAAAATTATGTTTGATCTATGGTTTGAGAGAGAGAAACTAGTTAGATTTTGGTTAAATAAAAAGAAAATACATGTAAAACATTGATTTTGATTAAAAAAAATGATTTTAATATTTTAATATATTTAAAAAACACTTTAAAAATATAATCATTATTATAATACTAAAAACCATTTCGAACCCGGTATTGGTATTGAGTTGACCCGATAAACCGGAACGGGTCATGTAATTTATGACATAGGCCAGACATGCCCACCAAGCAAATCAAAACTCCATCTGCATATACCTTGATGTATATTTGTGCCATTGACATCAGTAGTGTGTTCGTCAAGATCCTTGAGATTTCTGGTTTCCACAACACCTTCTTGGAGGTTTCCTTCCTTTTGATAGCAGTGATTTTACAAGGTCATGGTTTGATTGCCATGAACCGTGGTAATTATCGCTGTCTAATTACAGACGCAAACCGCTGCCCTTGAATATTTTTTTCTCCTTCTAAAATTGACAATAACTTGATAATTTAATGCAAGATAAAATTATATTATTAGAGATTCATTGTTTTTATATTTTAAAAGTGTTTTTTAATAATTTTTTTAATTTTAAATTAATTTTTTATGATTTTTTTAGTATGCTGATGTTAAAAATAAATATTAAAAAAATTATTTTAATATATTTCTAAATAAAACATATTTTGAAAAACAACCATTATTATAATATTAAACTTGTTATATATCATATTTAGTATTTGTTTAATGCCAATAAAATTTATCAATTATCCTTTATTGTTAGAATTTTTTTCTTTTTATGGATTTTGTAGCCATTTCTCCATTAATTTGTTTACCTAATAAAAAAAATACAATTAATTAGCTAAAAATTAGATCTAGCCCATTTAAGTCCAAATTACCTGTTCTCTGATTTTTTTTAAAAAATTACTTTTTATTTTGATTTGGATAATTTGAGTGTTTTTTTAGAATAGGGAGCATTTATGAAATTGTTGTTCTATGCATAAAAAAATCCATATTTTGACTAATATTATGGATACATTGTTTTAAAATTCCAACTTGTCTAGTGGGTTAATTTAGGATTTCGCTAACCCAAGACATGTTCCTGTTCAGGTTAAAAATAAATAAAAAGAAAAAGAAAAACTTAGGCATTAATTTGTTAATTTTTATTTTGCTAAAATAATATTATTTTAATTCTTTTTTTATTGGGTCAATCCTTCGTAAGTTTTGTCATGGGTCAAATCTGGGTTGAATTTTAAAATTATATAGATATTATTATGTTATGTAACTTATGTTATGGTATTTTTATTTCTTTATATAATTTATGTTTATATCCGAGAGTATACCGTAGAAAATACATTGAACCCGAATGCGCGGGAAATCGAAATCAGGATTTTCCTGTGATTTTTTATTTATTCCACTTGTATTCCAGGTCCCTATCTTGCCTTTTCTAGTGATTTGAACAGCATTAAAAAAAACAAAAACAAAAACAAAATAATATATTAAAGCGAATGGGGGATTTAAAACTCAGGGGCCACTTGTAAATTGCTTCCTAAAATAAATAAATAATTGTATATGAGCTGTTTTCCTGCTGGAATAATGTACAATTGTGGATAAATAGGTCAACTCAAGCGTGCCCCCTTGCAATTTGCAAACCTGATATCACTTGAATTATACCTTGTTTTTTTTTTCAGAAATATTCTTTTTAAAATATTTTTAAATTGTTTAGATGTGTTTATATTAAAAATAAATTTTAAAAATTTTAAAAATACTTTAATATATTTTTAAATAAAAAATATTTTTAAAAACAACTATTATCATAATAATAAACACTATTATTATCTTAAATGAATGAGATGGAAGGTTGAGAGATAATTTTATTTATTAAAATAATAATTAAAAAATCACAGCATTCTTAAAACCACACTTAATTATGGTATGGTAGTTATTATTCTTTATCCTAATCTAATCTTGATATGACTTTAGATAATTCTTAACTTTATTATATTTTAAAAGTTCAATTACATATCATTAGTATTGATTAAGTTTTAAATATTTATCAAGTTATTTTTTATTATTAAATGGCTTATAAAATTTAAAATCATGTTTTTAATTTGGTACTTTTAATGATGTTTTGCTATTGATACCCTTTAAAAAACCATTTGTACTCATCCCACAACAAATCCTGAAAAAAGACTTGCGAAAGTTACTTTAGAAAACCTAATTCCATGTCATAGAAACCCTAGCTCAAACTAGTGCACTCAGATCTAGAATATAAACCAAATACACCAATTAACAAAAACTAGGAAGAGTCGTGGTGCTTTTACTGTAGCACAACACATTTAATCCTTGCTATTGTAATTGTTATGATCAACACATGCAATGGATCTTGCTTGTTAATTCTTATTATAATGGTTAATTTAAGTAAATTTGTTAAGAAACAGTAATATTTATAGACAGAGAAAAAGTGAAAAAGAAAAAAAAAAATGCATGGTATTTGCAAAATTAGCATGAGAATTTCACTTTTGTTCTAAGTATATAGTTATGAAATCCGCCCAACGAGTCAACTCAGGTCCTGACAGACCTGAGGCTGGAACTGAGTAGAGTTAAAAAAAAAATAGAAAAAATTATAATCTGGTGTAACTCGACCAATCTGGAGAATTGACCCGATTGACTGGCAAAACCTAATAAAAAATCTTGTTGCAATTGGTTGATTTTTTTTTTATTTTTTTATTAAAATGATGTCATTTTAAATTTTTTTAAGATAGGAATTGACCCGGCTGACTTGATGACCTGGTCAAAATCCAGAATTCGGGTCGGGTTTAAAAACTATACTCAAGTTTATGGTCTAAGAGAGAGAAACTAGTCGGATTTTGGTTAAATAGAAAGAAAATATATGTAAAACATTGATTTTGATAAAAAAAAAAATTAATTTTAATATTAATATGTTTTTTTTTTCATGAGAGGAGTTTAATTAAGATGTTTTTTAGGTTTTCTATCATATGAGAAGGATATATATATATATATATATATTCATGAGAGGAGTTTAATTAAGTTGTTTTTTTAACTTTTCTATTATACGAGAAAGTAAATTTGAGCTTAGAAATTTTTTTGCATCTAAGTTGATTTTAAAATTTTAGATTAATTTTTAGGTTATTTGAGGTTATAAATAAATTTATTAAAGATTTTAGAATGTTTTCTAGATTTTTTAGGTAAAAATAATGGGTTGAATTTTCAAGATGGTTTTTTCTCCACTTTTTAATATAGAAAATAAAGAAGACGTGCTTCTTTTAAATGGGCTAAAGCCCCTGCGCGCCTCATTTTTTCTTTTCTACTCATCAATATTATACACCTTGTTCTATGTAAATAGTTTTGACTAAAATATAATTATTTTTTTTTTTATTGGATACCATTGAAATTCCAATGTTTTTTTTAAATGAAATCGTGGCCTTTTTTTTTTATATATATTAGCAAACACTTTTTTGGATAACCTTCATGATTTTTTTTTTAATGCTAATTTGTTTATCTACACCAGCATCAACAACTTATATAATTCTCATCTTATTATTATACGCACAACTAAATAAATTTTTTTCTTAGAAGTCAAAAAATATGTTAACACTTAAATATTTATTTATTATATTTTTTTTGTTTTTAGATTATTTTAATATACTGATATTAAAAATAATTTTTTTAAATATTTTAAAATAAAAAAATACTTTAAAAATAACAACCTCACACTTCTAAACACATTTTAAATAGAATTGCTATGAATGAGAAAGGCTTCTTATAATACGGCTGAAAACTTTGGAACATCTACTGGGAAATTGGTGAATCCCATCTATCCAGGGACTCTTTATTAAAAATTTGTTTTTTTAAAAAAAGATAAATCATGGTTGACAAGTAGACTTGAGGCTGCATTAAAAGTGTAGTTTACTTATTTTTACAATTAAAATTTTAATGGAAATTATTTTCTAATAAAAATACTTCATAATTAACTTATTTAAAATAAATTGTAAATGAATAGAAAATTAATCTTAAAATATCATTGGTTGACATGCTTTATAAACCCAAAAACCCTCAATTATTAAAATTAAAATACTATAATTTATATAGTGAGAAGTTAGAAAAATTAAAATTAAACCCGTGAGGCACTAAAGCTTTTGAAAAGAAGAATCTCTGGGTTAAATGGGCATTGGACTATATCCGTAACAATGCTATAGCCATATACTCTTGCCACGAGCAAATACTAAATTTTCTGCAGAATCAACAACCTTGCGTTAATTTGCACAGACATTATAGTCCAAACAAAATTTTTCATGATCAGAATGGGAATAAAATTCTCTCATGGTAGAAAAATATGAGTAAAAATCAAATCTTTGACTTAAAAAACAAAATGCAGAGAAGTAAGAGAGAGAAATGCTTCACAAGAGAGCAGTTCGAACCTCATGGAGTGCTATAATTTACAGATGCCGAAGGAAGACTATAAGCCGAGAGCTGAAATGGTATTTCTGAGCTTCTTTAGATTGCAACCACACAACCCCATTTCTGTGCTATTGAATTTCTATGTTTCTGTTGCTCGCATCTTTTGTGAAGGCAAATTCAGAAGCCAATGCAATGTGATCGCTACCCCATTTCTAAACAACACAGCCAACAAAATGTAACTTAAACCATTAAAAAGTGCATTCCAGAAAAATCAAATAATCAAACACATTCCCACAGATTATAGGTAACCACTTTGCCATTTCTTTACCTAATGCTTTCAAGGATTCATGGAATCCCAACTAAGTAAAGATTCTGGGGCTAGACAAACAAGAAGAGACCAAACATGAATCCTTCAAAACTTAACTTGCCTCATTTTAGCCCCAATTTGAACTACCTTCAAAAACTACCACACAACCCATCTATCATGTTATCAAGTGATGCTTATTTGAGGATTTAATAGCTTAGGTGAGGAGGGGATTAGAACTAGGGACCTCCCTCCTCAGAGGAGAAGTGACTTGCAATTAGACTGCCTCAGCCACAAATCTAATAGAAATTATGGTACACAAGGCATTTGAGATTTTTACGAGGAAGAAAAAAAGACATCAAGAACCTAGATGTATTGGAGTCTTCTTGTAAATTAATTTCCAAACCCAGCAAATTTTCTATTACCCATCGTAAAAGCAAACCTGTACCTTTGTTGGGAATCCTGCTGTCCATTGCATAGCATGTTTTGCCATTGGAGCAAGCACCCTGACAGTCTGGAGACCTTCCGAATACCTGCATGTTCAATTAAAATATAATCTTCACATAGTCCAGATCTGAAATGAGAACTGTTTTTGCTACATGGCAGCACTTTGCTGAAATTTTGAAATAGCCCTCTCCAAAAGTTCATAATTGGACCTGAAATTCATAATTAATTCTAAAATAGCCCCCCCCCCCCCCCCCCCCCCCACATACTCTT
>NW_011499870.1:897987-962420 GCF_000495115.2 Populus euphratica
ATTCATAATTAATTCTAAAAAACCCCCCCCCCCCGCCCCCCGAGCCACTAGGCTAGATGTGCTTGCCACACCACAACCAGTAGCAGGGCCATAAGAACCCTTTCTTAAGTAAGTTTTTCCCTGTGATTATTCAAAGAACAATGAGAAAACTGATATGCAGAGTAGAAACAAGGAACTGCAGAACCTTTTCAACTTACCATATATAATCAACTGTGCCGAAGAAACACCTGTTGTAGCTGGTCACCAAGGGTTCTCCATTTGGGTCTCTTGTCCCATAACAGTCCTGCAAACATGCATAAATACAGAATTTCAGTGTTAAGTTGTTTTACTCCCCTTGATAAGATAATACTGGCCCCCCTTTCTATATAGGTCCTGTAATTTAGTCCCTTTATAAAAGTACAGATAATAGTTAATCAATTTCTTTTATTAGACTTTTATTCCTTGTAGATTCTGCACTAACTTCAAAGGCCAAAACCAATCAAATTCAGGGAGAACTTGCAAAATTGATAGCATGTAGTGGTAGCTAGTCACAGTGCATAATGTTGTTTCTGAGAATTCAGAGCTTTTTCAAACAGTACTATTTCATGTGATAGAGGACATAGAATCGCCATCACATGCCTTTTTCATCAGCCTTCCTATCCCAACCCTTTGCCTTACCGTTTTACTTCTTCCTCAATTACCCTCCCTTCAATCAAATTGAGTTTTAGAGGAATCAACAGTGAAAAACAATAGATAAAGAAAAGGTGTAACATCATGCTATTTACCTCAACTTGTGTATATGTGCTTTTAAGCTTTAGCGGATGTTCCACAAACATGCAGTCTACAGTGCCTGTAGCGGTCACTATTTCCATGGGGGTCCATAATGATGGATCGTCTGCAGTTTTCCCCACACCAGCACCCTCAGAATCAAGTCCCAGAGGAAAATCATCCAGAACTTCGTCATCAGGAGAATCCAACTGAGAGTCATTTAGATCAGATGCGAATCCTTTTGGGGAATAATTAGGGTCGTGTGACAATGAGCCCTCCACTCCATGTAGCGCAGATAAAAAAGTACTTTGGTCTTCCCCTATTGTTCTACTTTCTGGAAATAAGTCATTTAGATCCTGAAGAGAAACATCCTCCACTAGCTTATCATCCACATAACTAACCGAAACATCTGAGATGTTGACTTGATAGGAGGGTGAAAGTTCAGTTTTCTCATCATCAACAATTGGCTGAGATGAAGGATGTGCTGAAATAGAGATTTCATGATCAGCCAACTTTTCCCTTATATTTTCTGTATTTGTACGTGATGAATGCTCACATGATGATAATTGATTAAGAAGAGAAGTAGAATTTCCTCCTTCTCTTTGTTCCCTCTTGTCAGAGTAGGCATCTTCAGGATGGGAGGTCAGTGGAGGAATTGATTTGTTCATCTCATCACTCATTTGATCAACAGGTAACTTGCCCTCACCATCAAATATTGTTGAGCCTTGCTCGACTGCTTTGTACAGTTCTCTCTCTTCAACACACAGTTCACTACCTACACTCACATCCAAAGCATTCAGCACAGTTCTTGTATGTTTGGGCTGAGAGTAGTCATTAACAGAAGGAACATCTCCCAGCCTCTCATGTTGATTATTCTGCTTCTGCGTGTCCGGGAGTGTATCACTCTGCTTGCTATCTACCATTAATGGAGCTTGAACCGAATTATAAGAGGACTGAGTCCTGCAATAGTTTGCAGGCCTTTTTTTAGGGTCAATTGTCAGAAGTTCACAAAAACATCAGAGGTTACAAGATTTAGTTGAATTGTGGAAACTTACCCAGGACAAGCATTAGGATTATGACCAAAATTATATGGCCTAGAACTGCATATTTCAGCAGAAGCTTGTCCTGATACTTTACCCCTATCAATTCCTGAGAAATCCAACTGCCAGACACCAATGAAATTAACATGTTGTTTGCAGTTCATCAATCATCTAACATGGCAGTAAATAAAGGAAGAACAAAAAGTTACCTTCTGTTCTGAAATGAAGTTGTATAACGGGCTCTGATGCAAAAGCACAAACATCACTGTCATAATAAATATAACAGATTAAACATGCCATAAAAGACCAAACACACCAGATCTCGACTTTTAAGAAATGCTGAACTAGAAGTGACCTTTGGAGTACAATTAAAATCGCCACAAAGAATAACCGGGGCATCATTCCAGGCTTTTGAAACAGCATGAGCCCTATCTAGAAGCATCCTGACCTGCTAGGCAAAGGCATGCTAGTCAAAGACCTAACTTAACGCATTCATATGTGTTTTGACTGGCATACAAGAACTAAAATTGTAAGCAATTATTCACAAAAAACCAATTCCATGTGAGACTAAGCATCTGGTGAGGGATCAGCTGTGAAGCTAAAAAAGTGCTGGTGTCAGTATGAGTTCCCATTTTGGGTCTTATAGAAAGAACTGGTGTGCGAGCACGGGCGTGACAATAAAGCAAACCAATTTCTAAGCCAACAAAATATAATCCCTCCTGTCCCTGGCTATACACACATATCAATGATTGTCAACGAATATTAAGCCAACTCATATTCATATCAAATGAAAATGAGTTTTCTAAGCATACTTGCAAAAGCAGGAAGAAATGACATTATTTGATTTTTAATGGGAAATGGGAAGTAATAGGAAAGTAAATGAATTAATGCTTTGACTCTTTGATAATGGACATCAGATATACTTTGTGATAGAATAGAAACAAATGGGCACTCTTTGAAAGACAGAGAGTACATATCAAAAGACTAACACATTAAAGAAAAGCTGTATGGATTACTCTACAGATGGTGAATACCTGACCAAGCTTAATATCTCCTCTTTTGGGATTGTAAAGCACATGAATGTTACATATGAGAACTTTATTAGAAATGGTTGAGCTGCAAATACAGAATGCTGACTGAGATGCAAAATTTATCATATGTTTGAATAAACACAACAAAAAAGCATACAGTACTGTGTTGGAAATTGATATTGCAAAGATCTAATTACAAACGAGTAAGACAATACAAACAGAAAAAAATTGCACCAAAATACTTGCTAACACTAATAACATTTAATAAAATAGATTTATAGATCATTTACATGACAAGTAAATCACTTAAAACATCACTCATCACTTGCCACATCAGTTTGTAAGATTGTATGAATAACTCTTCCATTTGTATAGATTTTTCCATTGCATATAGAGACAGCAGAACTTCAAAACAAGCTATTACTAGATCTGCATAAGCAAATTATGTTGGGACTGCAAGTACATCTGAACTCAAGCTGGAGTGGGGTGTATCAATTAAAAGCGCTTGAATGGTTAAGGTGTTGAGGCTACCAAATTTTAAGTGGTACGTATAAATTCATGCATATATAGTTCCTTTATCCACAATCACTAGAATGAGTGAGAGCAAATTCAAGTTGATCACATAAGAGATTAGCCACAAACAATGCCATCAACTTGAGTTCAAAATGCTCATCATATAAACTTCTAAACTTGCCATCACAATCTTGAAAGACACTATAAACAAGTCCATCTGTGGAGCACATTCATAATAGCAGATAAAACTTGCCCGAACTTATGCAATGTGCAAGGTTCACAGGATAAAAATCAAATTCTACATGATACTAGGATGAAGCAAAATTCTAAAGGACCAGCAAAAGGCAAAAGAAGACCAAGCATTATCTCCAGATGTGTTCTACATAGGTACTAAAAACCTACAAAACACAGAGTTCATATCGAGAAGAATGAATGGATTTCCTTTTTTGTAATGATCCTTCAGAGTTTTGCATTAAAAATTCTGAAGTTTTTAACTTTTGTACATGCTATTTATTGATATTTATAATAATGTTTCTGAAGTTTTAATTTTTGTGCAAGCTATTAATTGATATTTCTCATAATGTAATAAACATCTCAAACAAAATTTGTTAAACGAGCACCTTGTAGGTAGAGTTGATGTGTCTGCAGTGTTGTCTTGTCTTATTAACTGCTAAAAGAAAAGAAAAGAAAAACTGACTCAATAACATGAAAGCCACATGGACCAACTTATTCAGGAAACAGTAAGGAAAGACTTGAGGAGAAAGTTTCCAAGATATGAAGACATGATACCTCTAGCACACATATCTGAGCAACATTATCCCGAAGTCCATGTTTATTGAACTCAATGGATTCTTCATGGACCAATCTGAACCTAACATAAACAACAATAGCAAAGTTTTAATCCCAAACTAGTTGAGGTACTAGACTACATCACCAAAAGATATTTTCTCTATTCTATCGAGAAAAGTCATCAAAAAGTTTTTTATAAAATCTCGGAAAAGGAGCAAACGAAAGATAAATAGAGGAAAATTAAACACTCAAACAATTGATTCCCTGGAAAAGGAAAAGAAGGAAACGGAATAAAAAAATGTAATGAATTTTGATATACCTTTCCCATCTGACAGAAGATAAATTTGAAATAAACTGCCTCAAAGAAATAAAGCAGTACAGGGTCAACCAAAATACTATGCCACTTGAAATGAGAAATACAATCAAGACAATGAGAAGTATATATAGAACATTAATCATCTCACATTCTAATGTCATGCAGTGAGCACTCATAGACCACAAAATATAGAGCTTTTTCATTTTTCACAGCTGATTGGGCATTTGAATACCAGCTGTTGTTTTGCATGCTAACTTTGATGAAGCTAGGGGGAGACACATTTATGGAAAGGTAGAGGCAATATGGTGATATGCTAGAGGAGCCAACCTAGAAGGAACTGAGTTTCCCAATGATTGAAATTTCATGACAGTGAAATCTTGCAAAACAGTTTCCTGTTGTTGACTTGTGAGCATCTGGCTCTACCTCATAACTGAGAAAGAAGTGCACCAGCTAAAATGCAAACAAATGGTACCACAGAAGCACAACAGAAGAAGGATAACTTTTAGAGAAGAAAGTTCAAGGAAAATAGACTGAAATGAATGAAATTGAAAAACCTTAAGGGCAGCAAGTGAATGAAACAATAGCAAGTACATCAAACCATCTTAAATAATTGGCATTATGCAGGTGGTAGCCTGATAATTTATCAAAACGCAGTGCTGTTAACGGGACCCATGAATGCCACAGATCAATGGCTGCTAGAACTAGCTGGGATATTACCTTGATGTTCTCCAAAAAACTGCACAACCATCAATTGCATTGCCAGTCCGCATCTATATGTAAAAGAGAATGTTGTCAGACCAAACTTCATAAAAAGAAAAACATCTTAACATTTTTGAACAAACTGAGTAACTGTCCTATAACAGCTCGCTGATATCTAATTCAAATTTCTCAGGCTACTGGTCATCAACCTGTTGCATGCAAGAGTTACAGCTTGTAAAGATATACCATTACAGTCAAATGTGTCATGCAAGTCCCATTAAAAAAAAAACATAAAAAATGGCAAACCTCATTATCAACCATCACATGAAACCAGAAAATTACAATTACAAATCTAACAATTACATCTTTTAAGCTCAATTCCTGCACTCGAACTCCTTAAACTATGAATCCTCATAATCTCAAAACAAAACAAAACAATTATTAATGCACATAAAATACATAAACCAGACAACTCAGCAAATACAAACACAAACTGGCTCATAAAATCATAAAATTGCACAATTCCGCATTTCATAAATAAAGGAACTAATTGCCTTGCGAAAAAACCCACCTTCCAAATTCCACTGTATCCCCGGACCTTCAACATCTCTTCCAAGTCCCCAAACCTATCAACCTCCTAAAAACAGTTACAACCAATCAAAATAAAAAACGTAGAAATAACCTCTATTACTATCAAAACCAAATGAGAAAAATTAAACACTAAATTAGATTAATTACTATTAATTATACCTGAAAACACATTATATCAGCAGACCACAAACCAAGCTCGAAAATTATATTCCTCTTTCGCCATTCCCAATCTAACATATGCCGTGGTATATGATAATAAAGTTTGCTTCTGTGATTGATTGCTAGATAATCAGCTAATATATTATAAGAAAGAACTATAAATCTTTCAGAGTCACGAGGAGGCGCCGTTTTGGCATACTCCCAATTCCTATAATCCAACGGCTTAGCTGGCCTCCGCAGCCTGTGATTCTGGTTGAAGAACTGTCGATTGTGATTTTGATTGAACGGTGGAGAATACCAGAATATCCGGTTTTGATCGGACGGTTGTGGTGGTGGTGGTTGGCGAAATTGTTGATTTTGATAATAACGCGGAGGAGGCCGTGGCGAAGGTCGTGGAGTGAAGTTGTGATTTGCTTCTCCTTGGAGGAACCCTAAATTGGAGACTTCTGTATACGGACCGTTCGAAAAGGTTCTTCCCCACTGATTTCTGTTATTACTGCCACGGTACTGCTATTAAAAACAGTTAGAATTAGTGAAAAGAGTTAAGTAACTAACTCTTTAACAGATTTTTGAGAGGGAGAGGGAGTACTGGAGGGCGGCGAGAAGACATGGAGGCGGAATCAACGGCGAAAGCGGCGGCGAGGAATTGGACAGGAGGAGCAGAGCGCTTCATGGACGGAGAGAGCCACCGTGGGAAATTGTGTTCGACTTTAGTCGCGCAAGTGTTCAAAATTTTATTTTTTATATTAACACATTAATTTATTTTTTAAAAAAAAACCCCTTTCTCTAGAATAACCCATCTCCTTAAAATTGAATAATATAAATATTACCGTTGATAACGGATAAAACCCTAAAAAAATTGTATATCACGAATCGGGCAGCAGATAGAAATTTTTGAAAGGCAGTGTCAAATTGCATTCCAAATAGTTTTTTAAGAAAATTATTTTTTAAAAAAATAATTTTATATATAATTTTAAATTATTTTGATATATTAATATAAAAAATAATTTTTTAAAAAAATATTATTTTTATATATTTTCAAGTAAAAAACAATAATTATTACTGTATTCTCAAACAAAATCATATCAATCCAATCCAATTTTGTATATAATAAATTTTGATTTGGATATTAATTTTTATTTTATTTAGAAATATTTTAACTTAAAGTTACTATGAATTTGTTTTTTATTGAAATTTTTTAACAGAACCAAAAAATAACTTCTTCTTTTTTGTTAGAGGAGTGGTGAAGTTAACCAAAATTTGTTAATGGTTTCATTCAGTCGTTTTACTGAAGAATAATACTGTAGAGCTTTCAAAATCAATGCACTCTCCTTGTCACCTCTGCTAATATGTTGTGGAGTGTTATCGGCAGAGACTCGGTGGTTCAAGGGATGCTTATTGACTGACAGAGTCTATTCTTCATGAAGGAGATGCTTTTGCTGGTGGTTTGGCCTGCTAAACAGAAAATGCAGATACAATATACTTTTGACATATGAAGACTGCTTTTCCCAGATGAGCGGGCATTGCATTGTTTGTCTGCTCTCAAGCCTCCAAATAATATACACACTGTAATAAATCACCGTCAGGTTCGTCATGATAAGCCCGATTGACTACTGTAAACTAAGCTGCATATAACAGCTCTCCTGAGGTCAAAGACACCTGAACTGACCATGCCGGGTTCTAACTCGGAACTCTTCTATTGATCATGTGAAGCAATGCAATGCCCGGAACTTGTCCGCCTTGCCAGAAATCTTCCATGGGATAGATATAGCAATGCAACCTCGCCTGCCTTACGATAAGGCCGAGGCTTTTTCCGCGTGCACTGAATGAAGTTGATTGCGAAACTATGCATGGTTGTTGTATATATATGAATGGCTTGGCATAGCCATAACATTCAGAGCCTGCAAATGAAACACCAAGACGAGCTGCCATTCACAGTATGAAATCACAATTTCGATAATTGGATCTTTGATCCGTCTAAAAGACAGCAATCAGAATCTTATAAAATGCCAGACCCTTCTTAGAGCCTCAAAGAAATACAAGACTACAAAAAGTTTGTATGACTGTTTAGAACCATAACAACTCATTTGGTCCACAGATTTTAGCAGGTGAACTTTTAACCCATCATTTCACCAGTAGCATCCATGGAACCTCAATAGTACAACTGAACCCAGGTAAAGTTCAATAAATATGAGAAAAAAAGCAGAGTTTCCACTGAACTACTAGCTCTGTGACATTATTTCTTTGTTTGAGTGATCAGTTTTGTAAGAAGATAGCAGTCAGGCGGAGTAATGTTCGTGTAATAGTTCTGGATGGTGTCCGTGATTTCAAATCCAAATTTCTTGTAAAAGTTAAGGGCATCTTCGTTGTTTGTCTGTACATGCAGGTAAATCTCAGAGATATTTTGCTTTGAGCAGAGATCAAGAACATGATTCAACAGCTTTGTACCTGCACAATCACACAAATTTGATCAGTAAATGCATCTGCCAAAACTTTCTTTCACAAATATTTGCTCCCTGTTCAGACTTGGAGGAATAAGTTCAAAACCAGAGGACTTTCCAGAAAAGGGGTTTTGACTATTCATAAATGTAAACTACAACAGAGTTCCTGATACTTTGTGGTTCTTATTTAATATAGTGACTCTACTGCTAATAGTTTGCAAAACCTGCAAGGCAAGTTGGGAATCAGAAACAAGGAGGTAGCATGCAGACAGATAAATTAAGTTAAAAATGTTTTCAGCAAAAACTGGTTCAGGTTCAAGGAGGAGGCTTTCACCCTTTCTTTTCGACACATTTACTTGAGCATCATTTGTGTGTCAGGATCAAATTCATAATAAAAAAAACATAGACTTCTACCATAAGAGGAATATAAGTGGTTTGCTCACCAATGCCTAGCCTGCGATATGGTGCTAAAACACCTAATGTCATGATGTAAACGCGGACAGCTCCGCCTTCTTTCTTCTCCAGTCGGCATGCAATTGCACCAACACAGATGTCACTGTAATATGCTGGAAAAAAATCCCAAAGCTTAGTACAACTGACTTATCATGAAATGTTGCACTCTGCCATTACATACACTGAGATAAGGTGAAGAATGCCACAATTCTTGTTTCTTTAAGTGTGGTGTATACCACATTTTCACTCATCTGTGTGGTACATGTGTCTAAAAACGAGGAACAATTAATCACAAGCACCATGATGTTTATTCTATAGATCATGTGGTTAGATCTTCATGATAGATCCATACAGAAAGACATGTTATACATATTTCAGAACATAAAGCTAAGGCAAACATATTTGGAAGTGTTTAAACTACATTATTACTTGACATAATGTTGCGCAGCAGTTATCAACTAATTATGAAACTAATGGTTTTAATGCATCTCCTAAGACAGAATATAATATTTCTCCAACCGATATAGAAGTTAACAGCTTGGAAATTTCCACATTACATGAATAGCTCTTAGCACAAAACTAGACATGTTGCCCAAGTTATTGGTTAAATTGACAATTTAAATATTTTTTTAAAAAAACAACAAAAAAAAACTGACAAAAAAAAAAACCACATCTTAACCTATTCGGATCATCAAAAACCAATACACCATTCAAGATATTTGTTAAAAATCAGGATATCTGACAAACATATTGTGAAATAATCAAAACTACAAGAAATGTAGATTTGTGTTTAACAAAGCTGAAATGTCAATCCTAAGTATTGACGTTCCATCCCAAAAGGAAATGGCTATAAATTTAAAACAGCCATCCAAATGAGGAGACATAATAAAAAATAAATTTATCAACAATTAGAATCCTGAGATGATGAAGCAGCTTTACACAAAAAATGGAATACAGACTAAAAAAAACATTTACTGAACCTATAAAACCCATAAATGAAAAGAAGAATGAGATCAACACATTTATATAGTTACATCCAATGCACAACAACGCAACAGCCAACAAAAGATTGCAAAAAGAAAGGCAAGTTTAACTAATTTGAGAACCCAAAAAGGCTACAAAAATACACAATAAAACTGGTAACAAGGTGGTAAGAATAAACTAAATGGCCTATCATGAGTTCACGCAGAAAATAACCCGTGGGGGAAACTGAAAGTGAACAAAAATATCAAAGGTAGTACGGAGGTCCCTTGTGTTGCGTTGTTGGAGGTCCCTTGTGTTGGGTTGTTTCTTTAACTTTTGTCATTCACATTTCACATGAATTAACATACTCAAGAAAATTCAATAATCAAAAACATGGAAACTAGAACTAGAACATACACAAACACAACGACCAGGTTTTGAATTAATTATAATTTCCCTTTATTGACAGCGGCAGAAGTTCAAAGCATCAGCACTTTATATCTTAAATTCAACAACAAATAATTACAAGCAACACCAGTTTGCTAGCATTTGACATTCAAGCAACATTTTAACAAACAAAAACACTTTCTCGCAAATTGAAAGAGTCCCAAAAATTCAACGAGAAAACCCACACGGAAAAAAAGAAGAACAAAACAACAAATCCTATAAAGAAAAACCAAAACACACGAAACCCAGCAACCCATTTCACAAAATCAATAACAAAAGAAAAAAAACCAAAAATAACGCGCAGAAAGACACACATATATGTTAAGAGAGAAACAATTACAAACCTAGCTTGGTGAAATCGCCAGAAGCAAGGGCATCAGCGTAATATTTTTCATTATAACGAACAGGAAAGAGAGCAATGTTTAGCTTCGTAAGCTGCATCACGTTCTTGTCTCTCACTCCATCTAGGGATATTGATACTTGACGCCCTGCCCCCATTTTAGATTTCCAAACAAACCAAGGAGATACGGAACACCAAAGATTTGTAATTGGGGGTATATAAGGCTACGTTGCTTCCGAATTGGGGATTTGACAAGCAGTTATTTTCTAGTTGATTCGCTTGAATTTCTGTTCGGCTAGCAAGAATATTTTGAAGGTCCGATGGGCTTTATTAGTCCACCACTACGACCCAGTACAGGAAGAAGACTAAGTTTCAGTTTCTATTTTGGGCTATCAAAATGTGTTGCGCTTATAAAATTTAGTCTGCTGTGCTTCATGTGCTAGTTACATTATTTTTGTAATATAAAAAAAATATTTAGGAGTTGTAAATTTTTTTAATAAAAAAATTAGAAATTAATTTAACATCACTTAATTACTTTGACGAGTTCAAAAATAATTTAGAAGACAACTAAAAAAATAATTTAACTTAAAATAAATATTTAAAATAATATTTTTTTATAAATATTGCGATAACAAATATGATTTGGGCTAACCTGTTGTTTTTATATATATAATTTTAGAATATCTTTCTTTAAAATATATTTTTTAAAATGCTTACTATCTATTTAAAATAGAATTTTCAATGGAGATTAGAATAGCAAAACATATGTAAAATAGCAAGACAAAACAAAGCATCTACATGACACCAGCATGCAAGTCCAAAGTAAAATAACAACAAAGGACTCACTAGCAAGTTGACAAAGACAGCCATTTGATTTTTTGCCAGAAAAATTGCCTAGTAGCCAGGAACTTTATCATCCACACAGCCCATATACATTCTAACAACCTAACTGCTGAAAGGAAGTCGAAGCAGAGAAAAAAATGGGAGAGAAGACGAAAGCCAAGGCAGTAATAGTAGGAGGGAGCATAGCAGGGGTGTCATGTGCACATGCCCTCATTTCAGCTGGATGGGATGTTGTGGTGCTTGAGAAATCAAGCCAACCTCCTAAAGGGAGCCCTACTGGTGCCGGCCTCGCACTTGACAGGCAGGCTTTTAACATTATTGAGTCCTGGCTACGCCAGCCTCAGCTTCTCCAACAGACCACCTTGCCTCTAACAATTGATCAGGTTTGCACAAATTCTTAGTCCCTTTTTTTGCCTTTTCTTAATCCATCTTTTTCACAGATTTTCCTCATGTTGAAATTAATTAAAAATTATTTGGCCTTATGCCAATCGATTGAGATCGAATTTCACTTGAATTAGAGGGATTAAATCCCGAGAAGGAGGGTCACCCTAGCTTACTAGATCTTATGTAAAGAAACTGGGATCGGATTCTTTTGTTTAGAACAAGGGGGGTCATATCCTGAGAGGGAAGCGCCTCATCAGTTGCGCAGCAATACTGAATGGCACCACTTTTCCTTCTCGGGCCTTTTGTTATCTTACAGAATCAAACAGCAGATGGAGAAAAGAAAGTCAGCAGGATATTAACAAGAGATGAGGATTTCAATTTCAGAGCTGCACACTGGGCAGATCTTCATGGTCTTCTGTACAATGCACTACCAGCAGAAGTATTTTTGTGGGGTCATTTGTACCTTTCGTTCAGGACTTCTGAAGACAAAACCTCTGTTACAGTTGAGGCTAAAGCTCTTCAAACTGAAGAGATTATTGAGATAAATGGGGACTTGCTTGTTGCAGCAGATGGATGCCTCTCTTCAATCCGAAAGACTTTTCTACCTGACCTGAAATTAAGGTTTGTTCATTACTGCCTTTCGTCATTCAGACAATGTGTTGCTGATATGATTTATACTGAATCACTCAATTTCGTCAATGATGATGACCACAGGCTGGTCGAGGGGTTATCGCTGGCACTACTCCCACTTGATATGATTTATACTAGTTGATGGTAAGTATTACTTGTTCTGCAGGTATTCAGGTTACTGTGCTTGGAGAGGAGTTCTTGATTTTTCAGGAAAGGAGAATTCAGAAACTATAATGAGCATCCAAAGAGTGTACCCCGATCTTGGAAGATGCTTATACTTTGATCTGAACACTGGAAGCCACACTGTGCTTTATGAACTTCTTAGCAAAAGGCTCAACTGGATTTGGTATGTTCATCAACCTGAACCTGAACAGAAGGTGATTTTCGATTCTCACTCCATTAATAAAATTTCCATTTCCCGGCCTTCACAAATCTAGTTTTTAACTGCGTATAGTCCATATTTCAAACTGTGAAAAGGTTTTAGTTTGAAGATGGATTAGGCACAACGAGGCCAAAGTTTCTAACAAGGAATGGTAGGAAGCATTAACGATGGGATGATGTATTGAAACTCTTGCAATGTTCTGTAGCAGTTAAAGCTGCTGGAGGCTAGAGCTCTGAAATTATTACTTGAAACTTTTTCAGGGAAACTCAGTGACCATGAAAGTAAGCAGTGATATGATAGAAAATATGTATCAAGAAGCAGAGAGAACTTGGGGTCCTGAATTGGTGAGAGTCATGAGAGAAACAAAGGAGCCTTTCATAAATATCATATATGATTGTGATCCTCTCGAGCGAATCTTTCTGGACAACGTGGTATTAATCGGAGATGCTGCTCACCCCACAACTCCTCATGGCGTCAGAAGCACAAACATGTCGATATTGGATGCAGCGGTTCTAGGAAAATGTATTGAGAAGTGGGGAGCAGAAAATATACCTTCAGCTCTTGAGGAATATCAGCGCATTCGACTACCAGTCACTTCTAAACAAGTCCTACACTCACGCAGAGTGGGTCAAATCAAGCAAGGCTTAGCTCTTCTTGATCGCAAGCCTTTTGATCCGAAGACAGCAAGTGCAGAGGAATGTGAAGAGCTTCAACAGAAAAACATGCCTTTCTTTGCTAGTGTTCCTTTGTCAGTTGATTGATGTTATGCTCCTCATGAGCAGAAAACTCTTGGTGTTCTTCTGCTCTTCTTTATTTCTTAAATCCAGTTCTTCTGCTGGATTTTTCCGTATAGATTCATATATAAAAGGAATGCAAACGAGAGAGCCTGTGTTTCAAGAGAATATAGATTGCATGAACATTCTGAAAGAATTTAGCTTTCAGTTCACAAGACAGTTCTCTCATGCAACTTGCAAATCATTTCACGATGCAGAGGGAGATTCTTAAACTTCTTGCCAGAACTTTGTTGGCATGCAAATCATAGCTTTTTGATCTTCAGCAGTGACAAATGTTTTTAGTCTCATGAACATGGCTGAAATTAATCTCAATGTCATTATTAGCAAAAAATTTGGTTAAAGATGGAACAAACAGAGAGCCAGCCTTCTTATCCGGAAATTGAAATGAAAATTCACTCAAGGCCTTAATTGACAAGAAGATACTAGTTTTCGCTTACAGAAAAAAGAAAATAGGGATGCCTTCCATTATTTGTATGCTGGTCAACTGGAAAAATCACTTCTTTTACAACTCTAAGAGGCCAATTCCACAACTGAGTGGCCGCTGCATCTCGGAACAACTCATATCAAGCAGGGGAATATTGAAATGACATTGTCTGCTAAACACCACAGAATGATTAAACACCCATCCTTCCACGGGCCATGATGCTTTGACCCTTCCACCAGTCAAATGGGCATAACTTGGACTATGAGAGACGGCATTACATTTCCACTCAAGTTTATACAAGCCTACTACAATTGAATGAATAAAATTCGAAGTTCATTTAGGTTACACAACATGTATTGATCGTAACTGATTTCCGCATTCTGATAAGAAAAACAAATTAAACTTATTTTGCAGGCCAGGTTGCTTGGGCTGACATAATAATTCCAACAATCACTCCAAACAACCCGAGTGCACTACCAAAAATCTCAATCACCAGAATCTTCACAAAAAGTGAAGAGTTTTGAGCATCAGACAAAGCACAGCTGCTTCCAATTATACCCACGCACAATCTGGTATCCAACCCAAAAAGAAAATAAAACTGAAGGGCATGTATCATTAAGAAAATGATAGATTAGTGAACCATAAAGACGTGAATCCTCACATAATTAAAACGGTCAAAAGTTACAATTGATTAAGAGCATGCCATCTGTGTCTATTCGTGAAACTTTTGTGTTAAATACATCTTGATGCTTAACATCACTCTATCATACAAGTATATGCATATAAGGGATATTTCAGTAGAAGATGCAAGGAACACAGGTGAAGATACTGACCCGCAGACAAGGTTTGCAAAGCCCACGATAATCCCAGAGGCAAAAATTGCATATCCAGCTCTAAGAGACTCAGGGTCATAAATCTGTGATGCTGGAACACTCTCTAACTTTGTTTGTAGAATAATTGCTACAATAACACCATATATTGCAACAGCCTCACAAAAAATCACACTGAGAAACACAAGTGATTGAGAAAGTCATTTTTTGAAGGCATCACTTAAATTTCATAAATTCAATTATCATCACATAACTTCACAAGCAGAATAAAAGCAGGTTTTGCAACCAGATCATTCTTAACAGTTGCATGAAACTCAAAAACCTCCTAAAACTCAAATTAATATGACCAAAGTTCTGTTCCATTCATGAAATGGAACCATATTGCATGTAGATAGACTTTGATAGGGCCTTGAAGACTGAGGAAATGAATTGAACTAATAACAATCAAAATCTAGCTAAAATAGCAATTCTTTCATCTCAGTGTTAAACCTGACACTCTACCTTAAGCCTTCTAATTCAATGCATCACAATCATCAGTTAAAATTCTCAAGAACTCTTAAACATATGAACATGCTCTAGCTACCTAGCATAAACTCAAAAGAGGTTAAATACAAATTATGCAAGACTACCAATAAAAATACACCTCAAACCATATTTGGATGAGATAGTAACATTAACGTTCTCAAAATTACCTTCTAGAGTCTTTTGTCCATTCCAAAACCATTTAAAGAACCCCCTTCTCTAAATAGTTCAGGTTACAAGGACTTGAAAAAAGCAATTCACTAGTGAGATTCTGCAACCCAACACCAAAGAAATCAGCCGCCAACACCCCCCAACAGAGTTCCATACGTATAAAAGCAATATACATAGCACAAATCCCTACCACCTCCTCCTTCCAAAAACAAAAGAAAAAATTTCACCGCCAACATTCTTCCTTCAAACCTTATTACTAAAAAAAAATGCAGCTAATACTCATCAATTTTGATTCAATTCTTATAACAGATGCAATCAGCATTAAAGGCCAAACATCAGTTCGTAACACAAGTAGATCCTATAATCAATCAATCAATCATGAATTTACAAAAAGAAAACCCCACAAAAAACACATAAAAAAGCCCTTGAAAATCAAACCTTCACCATTTCACACACAAATCAAATTGGAATTAAAAATGAAAAAGAAAAAAAGAAAATTAGGGTTTATGTAATTTATAATTACCTGATGAGATTCTTAGAGGTAATGCGTGGAGCCTTGATTGCAGCACCAATTAAACTACTCCCGGTTATATAAATCCCCCTATCAAATCACATAATAATAATAATAATTAAAAAAAGGTGTTTAGCACACATCAAAATGACCAAGTCACTGTGGTACCAGGCAGCGCCGAGGACGGAAACACCGATGGCGACGGCGATTCCGACGGCAGAAAAAGTGTAAGGAGAGATCTTAACGAGTGCTTGCGACCATGAGCTTGACATTTTTCTGATCTTATTTTTTACCTCCGATCTGATTGTTTTCTATTTGCGTTGAGAGAGGGGGACGGGAAGGAGAGGGAAGGAGATGGGTATAGCACGTGCTGTTCGCGAGTATGTGAATATTTGAAGTTGGATAAACTATATCTTCGTCCCTACATTTCTAATTTTTACAATATTGTAGTCGTTGTGATTTCAAGAACTTCCAAGATGGTCCCTGATCTTAAATAGCCTAGGAAAGATAATACTCTAACTAGTCCATTCTGTTCTGAAAAAAAAATGTTTTATGCATGCACTTCTCCAGTCAGGTCATAGACTTGATTTGGATCAAATAAATTAACTTTATTTTAATTAAATAATAAAAAAAAGTATTAACAACATGTGGATCAAATAAAAAAAATATATCATAATAACATGAGAAAAAATATTACTCATTAAATACAACAAGATAAAATTCAGTAAAAACAATTTAAAAATTAGCTTTAATCAACTCGAGTTAGCATTATAAATCTATAACCCTGATAATCAAGATAAAGCAAGCTTGGAATATCTCGTCAAATTCATAGCCCATACTATAAAATTAAAATAACTTAATAGAAAAAATAAAGATAATTAAAAATATATGTGTTAAATCATGTTAACTTTTCAAAATTATGAATTGAGTCATTAGACCCAAATTACTCTATATAGAAAAACCATGAAACTCAATTTTTCAATCAATCAAAATTTAAAGGATGAAATTAAGAAAAAATAATCTTAATTATACAAAAGGATTCAAAACAAATAAAAGAATAATTAAAAGAATAAAGATCAAAATTGAAACACAAAACAAATTTTATATTTAATTGAAGGGTGAAATAGAAAAGAAAAATCAATTTAGCAAAAGGAAAAAACATAAAAAGAATGAGGACTAGATTGGTAAAAATAATATACCATATATTTAGATTTAAGGATGAAATTAAAAAATAAAAATAAAACATTATAAAAGAGCCAAGAAAAAAAATTAGAAATCGAAACAATGAGGACAAAATTGAAAACAAATAATATTATAAGCTTGGATTGAAAGATGGAATTGAAAGCAATAAAACTTTTTTAAAAGATAAAAAAATCAGAAATTAAAAAAATAAAGGTTGAAATTTAAATACCAACAATAAAAAAGACCCAACTGTAATTTTCAGGGGGAAAAAAAAAAAGACACACTGGCAACAAACTATCATATCACCACTTACAAATGCCACACATATAAAAAAAAAGATGTTGCAATGCTTTAAACAACATAGTAGAAAGGTATTATTGATTATTGAAAGGCGCTACACATATTGTCCAAAGTGTATAAGTATTTCCCACACCCTACGGAGTGCGCTACACACACCTATATCTTTTTGTTATTTTTTATAGTTAATTAAATATTAAATTGCTCATAAGCTGACATAGTAATAACAAAAAAAAAAAACCATTATGAAAAGATTAAAAAGGTTATTTAACATCATTTTTAATAACTTTTCTTTTAAGGGTATTATGGTTTATTTTTTTTTATTTACTTTTTGTATACTTAGTCAAATACAAAATTTACCCTTATTTGATATGGTAATAACAACAAAAAAACATTGTAAAAATACCAAATTGTTTTTTGGTACTAGATTGAATGTTTTGGTTGTTTCACTGTATTTTTAAATCGAAAAAGACTTATTTACTACTAATCAATTTAGTAATAACTAATTTATCTTATGAAAAGACCTTACTACACCCAATAACTAGTTTTAAAATTTTTGGTGTGAAGAAAAAAAATCATCATTACATTATTTTAGTAAACAATATAAATAAATCTAAGTTATGATACCATGATAACTCCGTAAAAAACATATAAAAAATAATTTAGAGCCCAATTCTCAAACAACCCAAAATTAAAGGATGAAATTGAAAAAAATCATTAAAAAAAGAAAAGAAAACAAAAGACCTAAGTCAAGTTGGTTAGCCTATTAAACCCACGATCCAAATTATAAGACCTGGATAACTCTATAAAAAAATTAAAATAAATTATAAAATCTAATTCCCAATAGACTTAATATTAAATGATGAAATTAAAAAAAAAATACAATAAAACGACCCAAGTTGACAAAAGACAAAGCAAACCTGGAATATCTCGTCAAATTCATAGCCCATACTATAAAATTAGAATAACTTAATAGAAAAAAATAAAGATAATTAAAAGTATATGTGTTAAATCATGTTAACTTTTCAAAATTATGAATTGAGTCATTAGACCCAAATTACTCTATATAGAAAAACCATGAAACTCAATTTTTCAATCAATCAAAATTTAAAGGATGAAATTAAGAAAAAATAATCTTAATTATACAAAAGGATTGAAAACAAATAAAAGAATAATTAAAAGAATAAAGATCAAAATTGAAACACAAAACAATTTTTATATTTAATTAAAGGGTGAAATAGAAAAAAAAATCAATTTAGCAAAAGGAAAAAACATAAAAAGAATGAGGACTAGATTGGTAAAAATAATATACCATATATTTAGATTTAAGGATGAAATTAAAAAATAAAAATAAAACATTATAGAAGAGCCAAGAAAAAAAATTAAAAATCGAAACAATGAGGAAAAAATTGAAAACAAATAATATTATAAACTTGGATTGAAAGATGGAATTGAAAGCAATAAAACTTTTTTAAAAGATAAAAAAATCAGAAATTAAAAAAATAAAGGTTGAAATTTAAATACCAACAATAAAAAAGACTCAACTGTAATTTTCAAGGGAAGAAACAAAAAAAAAAAGACACACTGGCAACAAACTATCATATCACCAGTTACAGATGCTGCACATATAAAAAAAAGATGTTGCAACGCTTTAAATGACATAGTAGAAAAGTATTATTGATTATTGAAAGGTGCTACATATATTGTCCAAAGTGTATAAGCATTTCCCACACCCTGCAGAGTGCCCTACACACACCTATACCTTTTTGTTATTTTTTATATTTAATTAAATATTAAATTTCTCATAAGCTGACATAGTAATAACAAAAAAAAAATGAAAACAAATAATATTATAAACTTGGATTGAAAGATGGAATTGAAAGCAATAAAACTTTTTCAAAAGATAAAAAAATCAGAAATTAAAAAAATAAAGGTTGAAATTTAAATACCAACAATAAAAAAGACCCAACTGTAATTTTCAGGGGGAAAAAAAAAAAGACACACTGGCAACAAACTATCATATCACCACTTACAAATGCCACACATATAAAAAAAAAGATGTTGCAATGCTTTAAACAACATAGTAGAAAGGTATTATTGATTATTGAAAGGCGCTACACATATTGTCCAAAGTGTATAAGTATTTCCCACACCCTACGGAGTGCGCTACACACACCTATATCTTTTTGTTATTTTTTATAGTTAATTAAATATTAAATTGCTCATAAGCTGACATAGTAATAACAAAAAAAAAACCATTATGAAAAGATTAAAAAGGCTATTTAACATCATTTTTAATAACTTTTCTTTTAAGGGTATTATGGTTTATTTTTTGTTGATTTACTTTTTGTATACTTAGTCAAATACAAAATTTACCCTTATTTGATATGGTAATAACAACAAAAAAACATTGTAAAAATACCAAATTTTTTTTTGGTGCTAGATTGAATGTTTTGGTTATTTCACTGTATTTTTAAATCGAAAAAGACTTATTTAATACTAATCAATTTAGTAATAACTAATTTATCTTATGAAAAGACCTTACTACACCCAGTAACTAGTTTTAAGATTTTTTATGTGAAGAAAAAAAATCATCATTACATTATTTTAGTAAACAATATAAATAAATCTAAGTTAACAATGATTTTCAAAAAAAGATTTAGCTTTTTTTAATTCTTAAGTTGAGTTTGTTATGGATAAAGAATTTTTTTTTATTTCAATAAAAAATAATGTATTTATTTGGAGGGCTAATTAGAGTTTTAATGCTTATATTGTAGTTCTAGACTAGATTGTTACTTCGCACTATACTACGGCTTATATATATTTTTATTAACGTAAACAAAATGTCTAAACAATGCTAATATTTTTCTAGTAGAAAAAAAAAAACTAAATTGTATGAGGGTTCATCTGATGTGACCTAGTTGGCTTGGTGGATTTAAAGGCAACCAAAACAACTGGTAAAAATATAGTTTTATTAAAAAAGATTTAAAACGACACATTTTCTTTCTAATATTAAGATGACAATATATTAAATTGATCTAGATTAATGTGCTAAATCTATGACCTAAGTTATGAGACTATGATAACTTCATAAAAAATGATACCATGATAACTCCGTAAAAAACATATAAAAAATAATTTAGAGCCCAATTCTCAAACAACCCAAAATTAAAGGATGAAATTGAAAAAAATCATTAAAAAAAGAAAAGAAAAGAAAAGACCTAAGTCAAGTTGGTTAGCCTATTAAATCCACGATCCAAATTATAAGACCTGGATAACTCTATAAAAAAATCAAAATAAATTATAAAGTCTAATTCCCAATAGACTTAATATTAAATGATGAAATTGAAAAAAAAATACAATAAAACGACCCAAGTTAACATACAAAAATCATGATTTGGATGATGAAATTGAGATAAAATCGTAGAAAATAAATTGAAACAAGTCATGAAGCTCAAATTTTAATTAACTTAATTTTGAATAATAAAATTAAAAGGGAAAAAGTCAATTAAAAAAACATGAGTCAATAGATTAACTCGTTAAACTTGTGACCTGAATTATAAGATTAGAATAATTATATAAAAATCAAAGTTATAAAATTTAATTTTTAATAAATAAAATATTAAATAATTAGATTTAATAAAAAACATAGAATAAAAAAATTGTATGAGATAAAGCATATGAAAAACACCACCTGCATTTTAATTACTATAAAAAGAGCACGTCACCGCTAAGACAGCTCCTTAAATTATTTTTAATATTTATGAAATATAATCATATGTAGAGGGTTTAAAGAGGGGAAATAAAAGAAAGAAAGAAAGAAATGCACATTTTATTAGCTTCTTTATGTTAGTTATTTGATAATTAAGGGCAACTCTAAAACTTAATATATTTTTGGTAATATTGATCCTTTATCTTTTAGGCAGCAGCCCAGTAGAAAGATTAAGAAGAAAAAGGGCTAAAAAATATCTGGCTCCCAACCCAGTAGCACCCCTACCAATAATCCTAAGTAAATTAATAAAAACTAATCAATCAGTCCTCATAGTTTCAAAAATTATATATTTCATCCCTGTATTCGTAAGTTAGATTCATTTTAAAAATGATATATTCCATCCCTATATTAGTAAGTTAGATTCATTTTAAAAATTATATATTTCATCCTTGTATTCGTAAGAATTTAGAAATGATAGAAGTTGCCACGGTTATTAATTTCAGCCTATCTTGATAAATTCATTTTAAAAATCTATGGCTTGAAATCTTATTAATGAAAAACATGGTTAATCCTAGATTTTTAATGGTTTGATTGACTTAATAAAACTCGGTTTAAATCCGATCGAGTCAACTCCAAAGAAATATTTTATGGAACGAAGCGATATTTTTTTAATAAAAACAATTGATCTAAATACACGTATTAACTCAATAATTTAGATGTTTTTTTCTGGATCGTCAAATATGAAACTATGATTTATACTAATAAGCTTCTAAATAAATAAATAAAATTGTTGATAAAAAAAAAACAAAACAAAACAAAAAAAAATTGTTGATCAAATGTTTGGGGCGGACCATGTATTATTGATCAAATGTTTGGGGCGGACCATGTATATTGGATGCGAGTCTTGTTAGATGCGATCTCTAAAATGGACCATGTATATTGCCAATGGTGAAAGATTATTAATTAATTAATTCGAGTAATCAAGGTCATATATCCCACTACGTATTCTAATCGAATAGTTTTCATGAATGGCTCATGAAAAAACCATTTCCACAAATGCACGAAGATTGTTTTTTCAGGTAGCCATGAAACAAGGAACCCCCCAAAGCTCCATTCCTACATCTCTGCCTATAAATTGCACTCTCAAAATCTACCTGAAGTCACTCCAAGTCCCTAGCATCCTTCCTAGAAATGGCTGATATCACCTGCATTTGCAAACGCACTGTTGTTAGCACAAAATCAGTGCAACCAGGAAAACACTGCTCGCTTTCAGTTTTAGATCGCCTTATGGAACAAAACCACCTAAGATCTGTGTACTATTTTCGAACCCCAGGAGGGAGGGAGCCTGGAGAAATAACCAAGAAGCTAAGAGAGTCTCTGTCTGAAATGCTTACATGTTTTCCTATAGTGACAGGCAGGCTGTTGAAGGACCCGAAAGGTCATTGGATGATCAAGTGCAATGATGCTGGTGTAAGAATGGTGGAGGCTAGAATAAAAGGAAGTGTTGAAGACTGGTTAAAGAGTGTAGATAGAGAGCAGGAGCTTAAGCTTGTTCACTGGGAAGAAATGTACCATAAGCCTTATTTTTGGTCTACCTTCTATGTTCAGGTGAAAAAGAAAGTCTCTCTTGATCAATGGCTAATTAAACATACGTTCCATTTTATGACATTTTTATTCTTGTTAGAATTTCATTTGTGTGATTGGGATTTATCATTGCTAAAACCCTGTAAGAAATTAGGGTTCTGCTCATTTTTTATTGCCTTTCAGATAACTGAATTTGGAGAAGGTGGACTAGCAATTGGCTTGAGCTGCTTTCACCTGCTAGCTGATCCCACTTGTGCCACCATGTTCGTTAAGGCCTGGGCCGACGTGACACTCACCGGGAAAATGCTCAACCCTCCTCTTTTCCATCAGCTGCCGCCTCGAAGACCCGGCGGGAAAAATTCCAGCCACGAGCCTTACATGGAGTTGATCAATTGCTATAAACCTATTGCTGATAAAACAAATTTGGTAACTGACACAAAGCATGCGACTATTGCTCTTGCATTTTCGGACCCTATGGTCCGAGCTTGCATGGCAAATGGTCAAGCCACGAATGCAATCGATCAGTCTATCCCGTCACCATTCGAGGCATTGGGGGGGTTATTTTGGGTTTGTATAAGCAAATTGAAAGGAGCAGGAGACCGTCTGATAGACATGTCTATATGTTCAGACATGAGAAATGTGTTGCACCTGGATAATGGATTTTTCGGAAACTGCATGGTATATAACAAAGTTAACTCAAAGTCCTTAACAGAACACAAGTTATCGGATGTTGCTAAGGCAATCGGAGAAGTCATGGCAAAAATGGACAACGATGGGATCATTGACTTGATCGAATGGCTTGAACATAATGGCTGTCAATCTCCTCCTCCGATGAATGGCTGTGAACTCATGTGTGCTAGCTTGGAAGCCGTGGACCCCTATTTAGCTGTGTTTGAAGAAGGATTTGTCCCAATCCGTGTGTCCTCCTATGTGGAACCAGTCGTGGGGGCAGGACATGTTTTGGTCCTTCCATCGCCGCCATGTGAGGGTCCATTGAGCAGGACAGTCATGGTTACACTCCCAGAAGATGAGGCGGCTAGACTATGTGAAGATGATCTCATTCTGCATTTCTCTCCAACTATTTTAATGGGGGTGAATAATTAACAGTATGCTGAAAGCTAATAGCTTGCTTATCACTTGTTATTATCAGAACTCCCAGAAAAGCTCATCAAAGTTTGTTGAATGCTAAACTTCATCCATAATTATTGCATATGGATATTGCAGATATCAGTTTAGCTTATAAATTGGATATTGTCGATGATCATAATTAAATTTCTCGAGCTGTTCATTTCAGGTTTCAAATTTAGCAAGATTAATTGGAAATATCAATTACCATTCTAAATTTCTTTATTATATACATTTCCGTTTTCAAGTGGTCAACGACCTGTAGTTGGAAGGGATCAAATGCAATCGACTGGCACCACATCTACAGCATCTCTCAAGCCTTCCAAATACCATGACCCTCCCATCAGCCAACCTATCATGTGCATGCCATGTCAATGACGAGGTTAAGACTACAGGGGCCAAAACGAAATTTTTAAGGAAAGAGTTCAGTGAAATCAAACAGCAGCAACAGTGCGTCTGCCGGGAGTCGAACCCGGGTCTATTGCTTGGAAGGCAATTATCCTAACCGTTGGACTACAAACGCTGCTTTGGGAGGGTTAGTTAAAAATATATAATGTTTGAATTCTAGAGAGTGATAGTCAGCAAGTCAACCCACTCCAAATTTTCAGTCAACCGGAGAATTTCATGGTTCTCTTCTTGTTGCCAAAATTAAAAAACTGTTTATTTAATTGATCATGTATATATATACATACATACATATTTATTTAGGTTTGTGGGCTAAACTAATGGACTACAAACATGGGCTTAATATAACGAGCCGACAATAAAAACAATTCCTTGGGCCTCACAAGAGAGCAATGGGAATCTGAAGAGACAATGACAGAAAGTTGGAAAAGAGAATGAGAATTCTGTCCAGCACAAGGTGCGGCAGCCCTCGTCTTTACTATTAATAGTGGTTGCTTTGCTTTTTCTTTTTTCTTTATTTTTTTAATTAATGTTTTTTTCTTTTTTAATATTAAATTTATTTATATTTAATTATTATATTCTTACAATACAAATCTTAAATTTGACTAGTTAACCTGATTAAATAGGTTAACTCGGTTAACTTAGATTTTTTATTTTTATTTTTATTTTTTTAATTTGATCATTTAATATTGATTTAATTGAGAATTAAACTTAATGATTTATTCTGCATATTTTTCATTAGGTTATACTAGTTTCATGAACCGAAAATAGTGTTTAATGGGTTAATTCAAGTTGATTCGAGTTGTTTTTTTATGTCTTTTATTTAATTAATTTTTTTAAAAAAATTATCATTTAATATTGGATTATTTGATAATTGAGTTTCATAATCTGTTTTGATTTACTTTTTATGAGAATATCTTAGTCTCACGATCAAGATTACGAGTTTTGACATTTTAATATTGGTTAAATCAAGTCATTTTTTAATTTTTTTAAGAATTTATATCGGTCTCATGATCTAGATCACGCGTCCTTGAACATTGGACTTGCTTTTTATTGGATTATTCTTGTCTCATTACCTAAGTCACAAGTTAATATAATTGACTCATTGTCTCTCTTTCTATATTGAGTTGATTAAAAATTAATAATTGACTCATTGTCTCTTTTTCTATATTGAATTGATTGGAAATTAAACTTTATAATTTATTTTAATTTTTTTAATAGGGTTATCATAGTCTCATAACCCAAATCGCGAATTTGACATGTTAGTATGAGTTATCCCAAGTTAATCTAATATGTTGTTATTTTAATATTTAAAAAATATATTATTTTGAAATTTTATTTGGTCAAATTTTATTTTCATAGGTTGTATGAATTGTTTTTTAAACTAGTAAAGTCAATTGGTTTATATCAAATAAATTCTCCCATGATTTAATTTTTTTCACTATAAAAAAATATTAATAACATTTAAATATATTTTTTTGTCAAAGAACCATCTCATCCTAAGTTTAAACTGTTAGATAGAGTCTCAAGATATGATTTATATTATTCTCTAATACACCTCCTTAAGTGAAAGTCTGTTAAGCTTGAAACTTGTATAGACTGACATTACTTTGTGATTGATTTTTATTAAATAAATAGAGATTGTGAGATTTGAATTCGTGATCGCTTAGTTATCAAGAATTTAATATGATATCAAAGAACCATCTCAACCAAGTGAAAGTTTTTTGGATTTAAAACTTATATAGTCTCACATTACATTCTACTTTATTTTTATTAAATAAATAAAAATGGTAAGATTTGAATTCGTGATCGCTTGATCGTTAAAAATCTAATATTATATCAAGAATCATTTCAATCTAAACACTTAAACTATTAAATAAAATAACAAGATATAATATATATTATTTTCTATCATCTTTTTACATTAAAAAAATAATAAATAAAAAAAACCTTAACTTAAAGCAGAGCTGGTTTTATCATTTGGTATATCACGAAATCACACTTTTAGCATCTCTCTCTGTCACGCACGGTTTTTAAATCTTGAAGTTGACCTTTCAAATATTTTACATGGCTCGTAAATTTGGCTTCCAAATTTTGGTGGTCATCAACAGCTTCAGTTTAATGCTATATATAATAAATATACGCTAGAATTATATCCTTAAGATTGTTTAAAAAACTTAGTCTTAATTAATAAATAAAAAAACAAGAAAACCGTAGCATAACTCCGATCTTCCCTTCCATTTGCAGCAATGAAAGAAGCAGTGAAGAGGGAGCTTGGACCCTCATTGGATCACTGATCTTAGTGATAGAGGTAGGAGAAGTGTTAACATCAGCATTACCAAAGTTAATTATGCAAGATCGTTTCTTAGTTCTTGGGAAAATATTGGTGGACATCAGTTGCCAATGGACAGTATCACTATAAATTATTATTGTTATCATTAATTTAAAAAAAAAAAAACTAGAGGAGATGTTTTTAGTGCGATTTTTCAGAAATACGATCTAACTCATGTTTTTAAAAAAATTTAAAAATTAATATTTTTTATATTTTTAAATAATTTTAATATACTACTTTTAAAAATAAAAAAAATATCATTTTAATGCATTTCTATGTAAAAAAACACCTTAAATTATAACCACAATCTTAAACAGACTCCCTCACAAAATACTATTTATTAAATAGTGCTTTGTTTTTTTTTTCAATCAAAGTTTTTTTTCTTTAATATTTGATTTTTTTAATATTGAATTTGATAGGGTAGATTAAGAATTAAATTTTATAGTTTATTTTGATTTTCTCTCTATA
The DNA here is from genome assembly GCF_000495115.2 of Populus euphratica. Taxonomy (NCBI): domain Eukaryota; kingdom Viridiplantae; phylum Streptophyta; class Magnoliopsida; order Malpighiales; family Salicaceae; genus Populus; species Populus euphratica. The sequence goes on from NW_011499870.1 coordinate 925,113, forward strand.
GTGTAATATTAGTCTAATGATTAGAGCCATGAATTTAGCATTATAACTTGGATTAAATTAGGTTTTTTTTTTATATTTTATTTTCTATTAGATTATTTGACTTGGATCATGAATTTGACGGATTTAGTAAAAAAACATTTAATCTCATCCTTTAACATTTGACTATTGAAAATCATACTTTTTAATTTGTTTCAATTTTTTTTCTTTGAAGTTATCTTGATTTTATGAATTAGGTTGCACGTTTAACAGGTTAACTCAGATTGCTTTTTTAGGTTCTTTTTTTAATTGATTTTTATTTAAATTTCATCCTTTAACATTAATTTAATTGAGAATAAGACTTAATAATTTCTTTTTATCTTAATCTGATAATCCAGGTCACGATTTAACATATTAACCTAGATTGGCCTCAAGTCAATCTATTATATTATTATCTTAATATTAAAAAAATATCATTTTATATTTTTAGTCAAACTATATCTTATAAGTTGTTTGGGTTGTTTTTGGATTTGTAAAGTCAACTAGATCATCTTAAATCAATTTTCATATAATTTATTTTTTATTAGAAAAAAAACATTAATAACATATTTTTTTTTCCATTCAAGAAAAATTTGACCCGACCTGCATTGCAATGTGAGTCAATAATCTAGTCTATACTATAGAATTTCTACAATATACTGCATATAAATATATGGTATTAATATACTTGAGCATATGCATAACTCCTAAGTATACTATGATAAAAGCTAGAGCTTAACTAATTTAGTATTTGAATATTAAATAATAATAATAATAATAATGTAAAATGATTTGTAAAAATTCACTTAATAATTTAAATTTTTAAATTAAAAAGTTAATTATTAAAAAGATTATGAGTTCAAATTTCATTTGTATTTTTATTTTTTTCTAATTAAATACAAAGTAATAATAAATATATACAAGTATTCTCTTCCAAGTAGGAAAAAAATAATAATTAGGATATGGATGCTGAGCATGATGACAACGTAGGTGCTTACGGTTTTGACGAGGCGAATCAAAATCCGCGGATGGGTTCATGCTGATTTCAATCACCCCCTTGGATGGATGGATGCATGTACCCTAAACAATACTACGTCGCCCTTCAGAATTTCTTTAGAAAAATGTTTCATAAAAATTTAATTTAATTTATTTTTATTTAAATTTATTATTTTATATTTTTAAATTAATTTAATAAATTTAAATAAAAAAATATCTTAAAAAACCAGCACTACTATATTTTCAATCATCACGTAACAATGATAAAGGTTAAATATTATAAGATATGATAGATTATAATAAACCCACAGATTTATTATTATTATTATTTCCGGATCCACGGGGATTTTGCACACATGGTGCGAGCACTACTCGGTTTCAACGGTGCTTTGAATCTAATCTTTTTACAGCCTTGGTTAGCTGACTATAGATAGCTGGATATGCAGTGCTTGTGTGCATGGGTGGCGATTATCCTTTTATTTATTTATTTATTTATTTATGAGAGCTTACCATTTTTTTTCATCTTGTTTATTCCATAGAGAGTGATTTTGTGTTTTGTAATTTTTTTATTTATCTACTAAGGGAGCTTGGACCCTCATCGGATCACTGATCTTAGTGATAGAGGCAGTAGAAGTGTTAACATCAGCATTGCCAAAGTTAATTGTGCAAGATCGTTTCTTAATTCTTGGGAAAATATTGGTTGACAATTGCCATTGGACAGTATCACTATGTATTATTATCGTTATCATTAATTAAAAAAAAATAAAGGAGGATATTTTTTTAGTGCATGAGATTTTTTGAAAATGCGGTTGAAACCGTGTTTTTAAAAAATTTAAAAAATAAATATTTTTTTATGTTTTTGGATCATTTTAACATAATAATTTCAAAATTAATTTTTTAAAAATAAAAAAAAAATTATTTCAATATATTTTTATATGAAAAACACCTTAAACCATAACCACAATCTAAACAGGTTTCCTCACGAAACACTATTTATTAAATAGTGCTTTGTTTTTCTTTCAATCAAAGTTATTTTTTATTATTTAATATTTGATTTTTTTAATATTGGGTTTGACAGGGTAAATTAAAAATTAAATTTTATAATTTATTTTCATTTACTCTCTATAGTATAATATTAGTCTCATGATTAAAGTCATGAATTTAACATTATAACTTAGGTTAAATTAAGTTTTTTTTTAATTTTGTTTTATATTAAATTATCTCGATCTCATGACTCAGATTATGAGTTTGATAAATTGAGTTATTTTTTTTAATCTCATACTTTAACATTGAGCTTTTGAAAATTGTACTTTCTAATTTGTTTTAATTTGTTTTTTATGAAGTTATATTGATTTTATAATCCAGGTTGCAGGTTTAACAAGTTAACTCAGATCGTTTTTTAGGTTTTTTTTTAATTGGTTTTTATTTAAATTTTATTCTTCAACATTGATTTAATTGAGAATAAAACTTAATTTTTTTCTATGAAGTTATCATAATCTCATCACCCGGATCACGATTTAACATGTTAATTCAGGTTGACCTCAACTCAATACATTATATTATTATCTTAATATTAAAAAAATATTACTTTATATTTTTAGTCAAACTATATTTTATTGGTTATTCAGATTGTTTTTGAATCTGTAAAGTCAATTGGGTCACATTAAATCAACTCATGTATAATTTATTTTTCACTAGAAAATATTTATTTTTTTAACATTCACTGCATTGCAAACGCGAGTTAATAATCTAGTCTATACTATAGAATTTCTATAATATACTGTATGTAAATATATGATATTACTATACATGAGCATATGCTTAACTCCTAAGTATACTATGATAAAAGCCAGAGCTTAATTAATTTAGTATTTGAATAATAATAATAATATAAAATAATTTGTAGAAATTTATGCAATAATTTAAATTTTTAAATTGGAAAATTAATTATTAAAATATCATGAGTTCAAATTTCATGTGTATTTGTATTTTTTTAATTAAATTCAAAGTAATAATAAATATATACAAGTATTCTCTTCCAAGTAGGAAAAAAATAATAATTAGGATATGGATGCTGAGCATGATGACAACGTAGGTGCTTACGGTTTTGACGAGGCGAATCAAAATCCGCGGATGGGTTCATGCTGATTTCAATCACCCCCTTGGATGGATGGATGCATGTACCCTAAACAATACTACGTCGCCCTTCAGAATTTCTTTAGAAAAATGTTTCATAAAAATTTAATTTAATTTATTTTTATTTAAATTTATTATTTTATATTTTTAAATTAATTTAATAAATTTAAATAAAAAAATATCTTAAAAAACCAGCACTACTATATTTTCAATCATCACGTAACAATGATAAAGGTTAAATATTATAAGATATGATAGATTATAATAAACCCACAGATTTATTATTATTATTATTTCCGGATCCACGGGGATTTTGCACACATGGTGCGAGCACTACTCGGTTTCAACGGTGCTTTGAATCTAATCTTTTTACAGCCTTGGTTAGCTGACTATAGATAGCTGGATATGCAGTGCTTGTGTGCATGGGTGGCGATTATCCTTTTATTTATTTATTTATTTATTTATGAGAGCTTACCATTTTTTTTCATCTTGTTTATTCCATAGAGAGTGATTTTGTGTTTTGTAATTTTTTTATTTATCTACTACCCAGGGGCGGAGCAGGTGAATTTTACAGGGAGGCCAAAATTAATATAATAATATATATTATTAAAAAAATTATTTATTTAAATTAAAAATATTAAATAAAAAAAATTAAAATATTTTGTAGAGTCAAGACCTGCATGCCACCCGTTGATTCCACCCCTGCTACTATCAATAAAAAAAAATATTCTTAGTTTATTTTTAAAAAAATCTTATAATTTTATATTATTTATTGATTGTATTAAATTTAATTTTTAATATTTTAATTGATATATATTTTGTTTTATTTTTATTTTTTTCCTTTAGAGTTTGATTTAATTTAATTTTTATATCAACTCTAGTTCTTATTCTTTTAATTATTATTTTTTTCTCTTATTCTTTGTCTTAGTTGAGATTTTTTTATTTATCAAATTTAATTTTTATTTTTTTAATTGTTATTTATTTTATTTAAAATAATTTATAAAATGAAATATTTTTATTTTTATTTTAAATTTTTTATCTATTAAATTTAGTCTCGATTCTTTGGATTATTATTTGTTTATTTGAAATAATTTATGTATGAAATTGCATTTTTTTATTTTTCATCATATTTCAACCTTTTTACATTTCAAATTTGATTTCTATTATTTTGATTGTTATTTTTTTATTTGAGATAATTTATGAAAATAGATTTTTTTAATTTTATATTTTTTTAATTTTTTCAGTTTTAGTCTTTATTCTTTTAATAAAATAAAATAAAAACTAAAACTTTAATAAATAACTTTTCAGCTTATTTTTTATTGTATAATAAAACACTAAAAATTATTTTTTCATTTATTTTTCATGATACCATCGTACATAAAAAAAATCAATCAACTTTTCATGAAAATTATTTTTAAAAGAAAAATATTTTTCAAGTCTGAAATAAAAAAGAAAAAGGAAAACATGTTTCAAGTACATAAACAACGGGAAATCCTTTCTTTGTCTACGGGCTATTAATTTTATTTTTTCTTGTTTGAAGAATAGCGTAGTACTGTTGTCTAATGTTTTAATGTATGGTGTGATTTGAACGAAAATGAATGATGGAGACAATGCACCACAATCTCAAGAGAGCCTTTTGAAGGGGTAGTTGTTGTTGTTTTTTAAATAGTTTTTCATATTAAAATGTATGATAATAATGTTTTTTTATGTTTTAAAATTTATTTTTAACATCAGCACATTAAAATGATTTAAAAACACTAAAAAAATATTAATTTAAAGTTAATAAAAAAATATAAAAAAATCAATTTTTTTTAAAAACACTTTTAAAATAAAGAAACAAACAGGCCGTAATGGTTTGGTAGGCATTACCATCTACTTTCTTGTTTGAAACCATATATTATTCAATGAATGTATGGAATGCATTTACTTTTTTAAAAAAAATATATATTTCATTTTAAAAAAAATAAATTAATACTTATTTTAAATATTTTTTAATAATTTTAATATACTGAACAAAACAAAAAATACTTTTAAAAATTACCATATATCATAATTTTATAGTAATTTTTTCAACACGGTTGGTACAATATCCTTAATAACCTAAACTTTGTAAATCACATGTTATATGTCAACGTAAATGGACAAATTATGGCGTTATCCATCTTACGTTATTTTTTAAACTAGGCTCGCGTGATGACTTGAACCCTAATGTCTTTTTCTTTCGCGCAATGTCAAGACATCGATGCTCCAAATGCCATGTTGACTTTTATTCACACATATAAACAGGGGCGGAGCCAGTTGTATTTGATAGGAAAAATCAAAATTAATATAACAAAATAATTAAAAAGTTTATTTATTTAAAATAAAAAATATTATACTATTCTATATTTAAATACTAAATAATAATAAATATTTAAATATTTTGCAGAGCCCGCCCCTGCTTACCTCCCTAGTTCCGCCCCTGCATATAAATATATGCCCCTTATTTTTTAAACTAGGCTCGCGTGATGACATGAACCCTAATGTCTTTTTCTTTCGCGTAATGTCAAGACATCGATGCTGCAAATGCCATGTTGACTTTTATTCACACATATAAACAGGGGCGGAGCCAGTTGTATTTGATAGGAAAAATCAAAATTAATATAACAAAATAATTAAAAAGTTTATTTATTTAAAATAAAAAATATTATACTATTCTATATTTAAATACTAAATAATAATAAATATTTAAATATTTTGCAGAGCCCGCCCCTGCTTACCTCCCTAGTTCCGCCCTTGCATATAAATATATGTTGATAAAAGAACTTTTATTAAGCATGTAAAAATATTTCATTTGTTATTAGAGAATAATATATATATATATATATATATATTAATTTTAAGATTTGTGAAGCAAAAGTACTCTATATGAACAAAAAGAGTTTAGCAAATGAATTATGATGGCTAATAAATATATATTTCTAGTTGAAATAACTTCATTATCAATTTTTTTCCTTAATATTTATGAATATTTTTGATATTGTGGTGGATGTTACTTTTTAAAATTATTTTTTATTTAAAAATATATTAAAATAATTTTTTTAAATTTTTTTATTTTAAATATCAGTACATTAAAATTATAAAAAATATTAAAATAAAAAATATCCCACTCCCAAAAACAAAAAATACTTAATTTCAAACAATAGTAACAGCAATCACGAAAAGTAATGGTTGTCAATCAAGAAAATGGAAAATAAATTAGTTTCGTAATGATTAGAGTTCATTATTAACATCTCATGCCCTAATGCTTTTATGGAAATTAATCGATCAATGTCGTCCTTCTCTAGGACAACAAAATCTCCTAAAGAACATGGAGAATCTCCCATTATGTAGATATTAAAAAAAATAAAAAAAACTTTTAATATACTTTCAAATAAAATAAAACACTTTAAAAAACTAAATAATCACTCCAAATAAAATAAATAAATAAAAAAACATCACCAAACTCTACTAAGCAATGATTTCTCTTTCTCTTGGCACCCTCAAAAAGAGAGAGGTCTCATTCCCTAGGAGAGTGTTTAAGATTTAATAATACCAATAATTAAAAATGTAATTATTATATATTTTAGGTTGAAGCAAGCACATATACAAGTTCTATAGGCCTTTTGTTCTTATATATTATCCCTTTGGGTGCTCTATATTTAACGTTTCATGCCCAAGAACCTATCTCTTTTGTTTCATTAAATTAAATAAAATGCCTAGAGTAAATCCACATTAATTATATTAATTCATTTGTTCATTTTAGTGTTAGTAATAATAGAAAAATTAATAAAAAAATTATTTCCACCTCTTCTATAAGCTTTGCTCATAAATTTTTTGTGTTCATATTGCCAGCAATCATTTATCAGAAAAAATAAAATAAAATAAAGGTTGCGCAGATCATAATATTGTTTCATTAATTGTGTTGCAATTTATTTTGTTTAAAGTTACAAGGGTGCAGGTATGACTCGGTGGAGACCCACGTGAAGACGTGCATTTGCATGTACAGACAAGATCTTTCTTCTGGGATTTGGTACAGCTAGTCAGATTGATCTGAACCGTCGAATCTGTACAATCAAAATCCCACCAGGAGTTTTGACCTGGAGCTGTTGATGATGAATCTTCCCTCACCATCGCATTTAAAATTGAACTACTTTCAAAGGCAAAGTACTCATCCGATTTAAGATTGAGGTTTTGGGTTTGTAATGATATGTTTTAAATAAAAATTAAAGTAATATTGTTTTCAATAAAAAATAAAAAATTGAGAATTAATATGATAACATTTTAATAAAATAAAACCAAGTTAGCTATATTTAACTAAATCAACTCAATTTTAATTATGCTAACATTTAATATTATTTGAGATAAAACTTAAATTTTATTAACAGGTTAATGGGTTAATTTATTAAGTTAATAACTATAATTAAAACATGTGGGGAATTGAGAAGTAAAATTTTAAAAAGCATGTCTTTAATAAAATCAGAAAAAATATTTCATTTTAATGTATAAAAATTAATTGAAAAATAATGTAAATAATCATTAGAAAACTAAAAACTCTTTAAAAACACTGTGTAAAATGGATTTTTTTTTTAAATTATCTTTTATTAAAAATAAATTTATTTTATATATTTTGAATCGTTTTAACACATTAATTTTAAAAAATAAAAAAATATTATTTTTATATATTTTAATATATATTTTAAAAAACAGCTATAACCACATTTACCATAACTTCCATTGCAATCAATTTTAATATTTATTTAACACTCTTGATAGCACGCAAACAATTTTACCAATTGCGTTAATCACTTTAATATTTATTATTAAATACAAGTACATTTGAATACAAGCATAGTAATTATAATTGATTGGCATATGTAGAAATCTCAATTCAAAAGAAAAAATAAGCTGTAATATTTTCAACGAATGTCTGTAATTTAATTAATTAGTATACAAATTAATTAATTAGTATACAAATTAATTAATTAGTTAAGGGTGATATAATTGATTGGCATATGTAGAAATCTCAGTAAGTTAGAGATCAATATTTGACACTCATGGTGAACTTACAGAGAAATTATTTAAAGAAAATGTGCGTATAATTAATTTATGCCATGTATAATTAATATCTGTGGTCATAAATTATTTAAAGAAAATGAGCGTATAATTAATTTATGCAATGTATAATTAATATATGTGGTCATAAATTATATCAGATAATTATAAAAGTTTATATTATAATTTTTAACTTTTAGTTTATAAAATTATAAAATTTAATTTTGAACAAATCAACACAATATTGACTGATAAAATAAAAAAAAAATGACCTTAAGTTAACTGGGTTAAACTGTCTAATCCGTAACTCGGGTAATTAGACCAGAATAACTTTATAAAAAACAAATAAAAAATAATAATAATGTCTAATTTTAAATCAATTAAATATTGAAGGATGAAATTAAAAATAAATCAATAAAATATAAGATAAAAAAAGTCAAATTAATCTATAAAATCTGTAACCTAGGTTGTAAGACCAATTAAAAAATCTAGCATTAAAAAATAAAATTAAAAAAAATAGCATTTGAGGTAGACAATGCTTTATAATTCGAGAATAGTAAATTTCTCTTCTCATTTAATTTTTGTTAACTAAATTAACAACTGGTGTTTTATTACAAGCAAAATCAATTTTTTTATAGTGTAAAAAAAAAATGCTAAAGCTTTGCCATTGTATTTTAAAGAACAAATAGATATCAATGACTCAACATAATAATAAGAAAACTAAAAAAAATAATGATCATCAAATCCCAGAAATCAAATTGTAGAATAATAAAATCCAGAAAAAAAATCAATGAAAAAAAAATGCCAACAAAACCAAGTGAGATTGTCAAAACCCACACGTAGCATCATATGAACATGATAATACAATAAAATAGAAAACATATGTATAAAAAAAATTAATTTAAAAAAGAAATACATTTTAAAGGACATGATAAAAAGAGATAAAAGAGACTTTTAAAAAAAAATAAGCCATCCGGATATACCTCTCACCTAGATTAAGAGATAGGGATAATCTGATTAAGAAGAAAATTAAAAGAAATTAATGAAGTTTATTTTTTAAAATGAACAACTTCAAATGATATAATTATAAAAAAAATAATGTCAAATCATGTTAACTTTTCAAACTCATGATTTAGATGATGATTAAATTGAAAGCACTGCATTTAAAAAGTAATTATTTAAAAACTTGATTCAACCTGACGGGTTGACCCGTTTTACATATAACTCTTGGCTTAAACCAACCTGAGTTTCAAAAGAAATTAAATGAGAGTTGTTCTTGTGTAATACAGTAGAATACATAGGTTGACCAATGTTTCGGTTAACTCGAGGAAAATCAAATCTAAACATGATCAAACCCTATTTATTATTTTCTTTTTTAAAAAATTATATCATTTTGATTTTTTTATAAAACAACAGGATCCAATTGACCTCGGTTAACTCAAACCAACTCACTCAACTTGTGACCCGATAATTATCCAAGATTAACTATTAGGCAAGGCTTAAAAACAATGTGAAAAACCAAGGAAACCAAATCCCAATAAATAAAATGTTGATTGATAAAAAAAAATAAAGGATAAAAAACTAGCAATTAACAGAAGAAGAACCTTATTTTTTAAAAAATAAAAAGATAAACTAAAAATTTGAATTTAAGAGCAAAATTAAAAAAATCAAATTAAAAGTGAATTGAAAATAAAAAAATTAAAATCAAGAGAATGAGGAATAAAAATTTAAAAAATAAAAAATCAAGATTATGAATATAAGTTTGAAATTGAAAATAAATTAAAATTTAATAAAAAGGTTCCAAACATTGAGGGTCAAATCTTAAATATAAAACAAATATGGATCTAAAGAGTAAAATTGAAAAGAAAAATCAAATTTATAAAAACATCCTAATCACAAAAAAGAAGAAGAAGAAAGAAAACCAATTTTTAATGATCCTAATGATAATAAATGAAGTTTTTACGAATAATTGAAGCCAACTTGATCCAACCTTTAGAATTTATAATATGGATCATAAGATTGGATCATAATGTAAAAAGAAAACGTGAAAAAATAAAAATGTAAAATTCTAAACCAATCAAGATAATTATGGATAAACTTGAAAAAAAATTGAAAAAAAAATGATTTAAAAAATATAGATTTGTAAAGAAAAGAAACTAAATTTAACACAAAAAATAAAACCAAATTATAAGGGATGAAATTGAAAAATAATTTCAATTAAGAATAGGATGAGAACTACTAGAAATAACAATAAAAAGAATAAAGATCATATTTGATATAAAAATAAAATGTCAATTGATGACATCCAAAAACAAATTAATTCAACAAAGAATTTAAGACAAAAAACAAAATTACAGTTAAAAGAATAAGGATTAAATATAATAAAAAATAAAGTGTAAAGTGATAAAAAAAAAACATTAACTTAATAAATGATCTTGGATCAAATACATTGCAAATATATATTAAAAAAGAATCAAACATGATATAAAAATAAAGTATTGAAAAAAAATTAACTTAATAAATAATTTAAAATTAAAAACATTGTAATAAAAAAATAAAGATATAATTTAATTTAACAAACAAATAACTACACTTTCTCATTTTTTTCTAATAGTCAACATAATTTTATAGAAGAAGAGATGGAAAAAAAGAAGAAAGGGAATAACTCCTTGACGAAGCTTATTTGTGTTTGTTGAAGAACACGCGCCTCAACATCATGACAGGGATGATGAGGGGCATCAAATGCCGCCTCAAAAATAAAATTCAGTGCTGCGTGGAGCCGCATGCACCACTTAAAGAGCATAAGCAGAGCTCACTTATTAACGCGTGCATAGTACTCGTTAGCCACTTTTAAATTTTAATATTAATTTATTTATATTAAACTACCAAATCTCTCCTAACCACACATGAAATTACAAAAAAATCATAGAAAAAAAATCTAAAATGACCTTGCATCCATAGTATAAAGAGCTTATTATTTAGGGATATTTAAGTAATTGATCAACATAAAAAAATATAAAAACTCCAATAAGCCCTTGACCCAAGGAAAAGAAAATTTCAAGGATCATTTTAATCGTGCTGTAGAAAAAAACATGAAATTATTGATTAACACCCTCCTTTAATGTAATTACTAATAAACCTTATGAAAAAGATTCTTGTATCCCCTAAACTCAAGCTTGCCCACCAAAATTAGAATAGTAGTTTTACTATGGATTGTATGGCGTATAATTTAGTGTTTTAGTATTTTGTTTTTTGTAATTAATAATAATAATAATAAAAAATCTTCGAATACTTGTTTCCACGTCGCACATGCATCAGCTTGTCAAGGTTTGGTGGCCATCTGCAGCCCTTGTCGGTAATAAATGTATCCATAATTAATTCTATCACTATTTTAAAGAATTTAATTTGTTGTAAAATTATTTAATAAGAGGCATTGCATTGATCTTCAGGGGAATTTGTGCAGACAAATTGCAATACCACTGGTTTATTAATATAAAATTTTAAGTAAATCGATGCATAAGAACTTTGAAACTCAGCCAATAATTAACTGCGAAGGAACCTTCAAAAGTTGGCAACATTATTTTAATTATTTTTCGAATCTTTCCTTTTCATCTTCACTGATCTTACGAGAATTAAAATGGTTGCGGATTACGAGAAAGATCCTGACTGTTCAAGATCATAAGGCAATCCATGGAGATTGAAAGTAATTTATTAGCCCTTTTCTCACCTAAACACATGCTCTTGAAGGGTAACTTGCACTTCAGATTTCTAAATCAACTCCAAGAAAGATAAGATGCTTAGAGATTCAATTTTGTATTGTTTCTATCTATTTATTTTATTTTTATTTTTTTCTAGTATATTTAAGTGTTAGAAAGTTTGAAAAGTTGTAAATAGGAGTTCTTAAATTATTAAATAAGATATTATTCGTGGTGGGGTGGCAAGGGCAGGAGCCACAGTTCTATGATGAAATTTTTCTCAATTCTTTTCTTGTATAAAATAATTAAATTTTTAATTTTTAAAAAATAATTTTTTTAATTTGATTTTTTTTAATTTTTTTCTTACTCCACCCCTGGGGTATTATACTGCATTGTTTCTTAAATTATTTTTAGGATAAAGACAGGAAGTAGCAATATCTTGATTCATGATGACACCATCTCACTATATATTAAAAGAAAGAAAATCACATTAATTATAATAACAAGGAAATCCATTAAGAAATCGATGCTGATAAATAATGTTGTTTGTTTTTACTCGATTTCTTGAAGAAATTTCAAGAAATAATAATAATAAAGAAATCCCTTTTCAGTAACATTATGCATAAAAGTATTATTTAATAGCTTGTATTTCATAAATTAATTATATAATATGTGATGTTCAAACTCTCATGTATATATATAGAAAGTGCCATTTCTTGCATACAAAGCATCTTCAAATTATTAAAACTCACTTCAATTCTTGACTGAAAGGACAGAGAAGACAGCCATGATGTTATTGTCCCTACTCTCTCCACCATGAACACTTGAAATTGAGAAGACAGAGAGTGCCCATACCTTATTCCAAGCTACTGATCGAATTCCTTGAGTTAGTATAAAGTTCGCGTGCCTTTTTTTTGTTGCATGAAAGTAGGAGAAACTTCAAAAGTTGTTCATGTTTGAATGATATTGGCAACATTTTGAAAGAGAAAAAGAATGGATGGTGGAGGTGATATATACAGAGTAAGCAGCGCACGTTTAAGCAGTTCTTCTAATATATGGAGGAATAGTACCTTGGACGTCTTTTCAAGGTCCTCTCGTGATGAAGATGATGAAGAAGCTCTAAAATGGGCTGCTTTAGAAAAACTCCCTACTTGTTTACGTATGAGAAGAGGTATATTAACTGAAGAAGAAGGTCAAGCAAGAGAGATTGATATAGCAAGCCTTGGTTTGATAGAGAAGAGGAATTTGTTGGAGAGGCTGGTCAAAATTGCTGAAGAAGATAATGAGAGATTCTTGTTGAAGCTCAAAGAAAGGATTCAAAGGTATTGGATCTTGAAACTTCAAATTCATCTCAGTTCCTGAAAGATTTTCTTTTTGTTTTTGTTTTTGATACATCGCTGCTTCTGTTTTTTTTTTCCTCTAAACTGGTTTTGGAAACAGAGTTGGACTGGATATACCAACAATTGAAGTCAGGTTTGAACATTTAAGTATTGAAGCAGAAGCTTATGTTGGGGGTAGAGCATTGCCTACTATTTTCAATTTCTCTGCTAACATGTTAGAGGTACAAAAGCTGCTAGAGAAATCATGCTTGATTTATTGTCTTTTTTACTCGGCTAAAATTTCCTCAAGTATTGTGAATTGAATTCACTGATTGTCCTGTATTCTGCCTATCTCCGAAGGGGTTCTTGAGTTTCCTTCACATACTTCCAAGTAGAAAGCAACCATTTCCCATTCTTCACGATCTCTGTGGGATCATCAAGCCGCGAAGGTCAGTGAAAATATTAAGTCAGCAGTATATTTATATAGAGAATGCTGCAAAATGGTTGGTTTCTCATGTTCAAGTTTTGCAGAATGACACTACTTTTAGGCCCTCCTAGCTCAGGCAAGACCACATTACTATTGGCGTTGGCTGGAAAACTTGGAAAAGATTTGAAAGTAAGGAGACACGGATTTTCGGTATTTGTTTTTAAGAAATTGTTTTTTGCCTTGTGATCTGACCTTGATATTTGTGAAATTTCAGAGTTCAGGAAGCGTTACTTACAATGGACATGGGATGGCAGAGTTCGTACCACAGAGGACATCAGCTTATATAAGTCAAAATGATCTTCATATAGGAGAAATGACCGTGAGAGAAACACTGTCTTTCTCAGCGAGATGTCAGGGGGTTGGACCACGTTATGGTCAGTAAAACACCATTGTTTCAGCATAGCAATTGTTTGATCATTAAAGCATTTGATTTGAATTATTGTGGGATTGTGAAACCATGCAGAGATGTTAACTGAATTATCAAGGAGGGAGAGGGAAGCAAATATCAAACCGGATCCTGACATTGATATTTTCATGAAGGTGAGGAAGGATTGCAATAGAATTGAGTCCATAATCATAGTGAGAAAAGTGTTTTCATCATTAAAACATGACCTAAACATTTGGATTCTACAGGCAGCAGCACTAGAAGGGCAAGAGACTAATGTAACAACAGATTATATTCTCAAGGTACTGGATGCAAATCTAACTAGGTCACTGAGTTGCAGGATTACACAAAGATACACATATGGATATAACTAATCCTTCTGCTTCTTCAAATCAACAGATTTTAGGACTTGATATATGTGCTGATACCATGGTGGGTGATGAGATGATACGAGGCATCTCTGGCGGACAAAAGAAGCGAGTCACAACAGGTTAAGCATAAGGCAACATTTTGTTATTCTTAGGAGTAATTTCTTATGAGCATAAACCAGAACTGGGTGTTTTCTGGTCTATGTGATGTAGGTGAGATGCTAGTTGGACCAGCAAGAGCCCTTTTCATGGATGAGATATCAACTGGTTTGGACAGTTCAACAACATTCCAAATAGTTAACTCACTCAGGCAAACAACACACATTCTCAATGGAACTACTTTCATCTCTCTTCTTCAACCAGCACCAGAAACTTACGATCTTTTCGATGACATAATTCTGCTGTCGGAAGGACTGATTGTTTACCAAGGTCCACGCGAAAATGTTCTTGAATTTTTTGAATCATTGGGCTTTAAATGTCCGGAGAGGAAAGGAATTGCTGACTTCTTACAAGAAGTAATTCTATTCATAACTTCAAATGACATATTTCCCTTACAGATCCTGGAAAAGCTTTGAGCTTGTTTATTAACTTTTTTTCTGGTGATATCAAATAGGTGACATCAAAGAAAGATCAAGAGCAGTACTGGGCATGTAGAGATCAGCATTACAGCTTTGTTTCAGCCAAGGAATTTTCTGAAGCATTCCAATCATTTCATATTGGCCGAAAACTAGGTGATGAACTTGCTACACCGTTCGACAAGTCCAAAAGCCACCCTGCTGCTCTAACAACTGAGAAGTATGGTGTCAGCAAGAAGGAACTCTTGAAAGCTTGCATTTCAAGAGAATTTTTGCTCATGAAGAGTAACTAATTTGTCTACATTTTCAAATTCACACAAGTGAGGATTCTTCTCTTGTTTTCTGAAATCATAGCCATTCCATTCATAAGATCAAATTATGTGCTCTCAAGGATTTGCATATGTTCAAAACTAGAATAAACTTCAAGCGCTTCATTGTTGTGACAATAATAACTTGTTCTTCCTTCATTTTCAGCTTATTATCTTAGCTTCCATAACAATGACTATATTTCTAAGAACGGAGATGCATCGCAACACAATAGTGGATGGTGGGATTTATCTCGGCGCTCTTTTCTTCGCTATCATTGTTATCATGTTCAATGGCTTCTCAGAGCTTGCCATGACCATCATGAAGCTTCCTATTTTTTACAAGCAAAGAGACCTTCTCTTCTATCCTCCCTGGGCATATGCCATACCTGCATGGATTCTTAAGATCCCAATCACGTTTGTAGAAGTTGCCATATGGACGATCATGACATATTATGTTATAGGCTTTGATCCAAACATTGGAAGGTGAGAAAATGGAACTTGTCAATGAATATATTTTCGAGTCCCTTGGACTTCAAGAATTTGCTGAAAGCTATTCATGGCAGGTTTTTCAAGCAGTACTTGATATTTGTGTTGACTAACCAGATGTCATCTGGGCTGTTCCGAATGACGGGAGCACTAGGAAGGAACATAATTGTAGCAAATACATTTGGTTCATTTGCATTGCTTGCAGTACTAGTTTTGGGAGGATTCATTTTATCAAGAGGTGGCTTGGATACATTTACTCTTACTTATTTTGTTAAGGGTGATGAGATTAAATTCTGATTGTGAACCCTATATTCTTTTGCATTAGATAATGTGAAGCCATGGTGGGTATGGGGCTACTGGGTCTCGCCGTTAATGTATGTGCAGAATGCGGCGTCTGTCAATGAATTTCTTGGGCATAGTTGGAGACATGTAAGAAACTTCATGTTCTTGAACTCTGATGACAGGAAAACACCTCACACACATTGAAGACTCGAAGAAAATGCTTCAGCTAATACTAATACTAATAATTGGAAATATCCGTGCCACAGATTCCTCCTAATTCAACAGAGTCATTAGGAGTCGTTGTCTTGAAGTCTCGGGGAATTTTCCCAGAAGCACATTGGTATTGGATTGGAATAGGAGCTTTGATAGGATATACCTTGCTGTTCAACTTCCTTTTCACCTTGGCTCTAAAATATCTCAACCGTGAGTATCTACATTTACATGTTCAGTTTTGAAAGTTGAGCCCACCATTCTGATGATTGAATTCATTGCAGCATTCGGGAAGCCCCAGGCAATGTTATCAAAAGAGGCCTTGGCTGAGAGAAATGCAAACAGAACTGGAGAGTTGATTGAACTATCAACAAGAGGAAAGAGCTCTTCAGGTAGGTCAATAGACTAATCTATATAGATGGTTGCTTCTTTTCTATCTTGTATGAAGGAAGCTCTAAGTTAAACCTTCTGAATACATTGCAGTAAGAGGGATTGACAGCAGACGAAGTTCCTCGGCCAGGCCACCATCTTTAAGAATGCATAGCTTTGGTGATGATAGTCAAAATAAGCGAGGAATGGTTCTCCCTTTTCAACCCCTTTCTATCACTTTCGATGAGATCAGATATTCGGTAGACATGCCACAGGTACCTTAAGGCTCTTTAATTATGAAGTAACAACGTAGATATCAGCAACCTCAAAGAACAAATGAAAATGCTGAACTTTCTGGGAGTTAATGACATTATGGATGGATTAATTTGCTATGTAATTCTCCCGATGTCATTACATAAAGAATTTCTGAATCTGTAGGAAGTCTCTAAATTTCAAGATACTTACTGAGTTCTGGTATTATATTTGCTCTTTTGTCACCATTCTATTGAAGTGCTGAAGGTGTGCATCCTGACTTTTGCGCCACTCTTGCAGGAAATGAAGGCTCAAGGAATTCTTGAGGATCGTCTGGAACTTTTGAAGGGTGTCAATGGTGCTTTCAGGCCGGGAGTCCTAACAGCTCTAATGGGTGTTAGTGGTGCTGGAAAGACCACTCTAATGGATGTGTTATCTGGAAGAAAAACCGGTGGTTATATTGAAGGAAGAATCTCTATATCAGGGTATCCAAAAAACCAACAAACATTTGCTCGGATTTCAGGATACTGTGAACAAATTGATATCCATTCCCCTCATGTTACTGTCTATGAATCCTTGGTTTATTCTGCATGGCTTCGACTTTCCCCCGATGTCGATTCAGAGACAAGAAAGGTACATTTCATTCTTTTTCTTATTTTTATTGTAGAACACGGAGGGAGGGATGAATGAAATCAAGGATGCAGCACGATACTACAACTTTTCTGTTTTCTTCAGCCATAATGTTAATGACTCTAAATTCAATCAATGTGTTGCAGATGTTCATTGAGGAAGTCGTGGAGCTTGTGGAGTTAAACCCTTTAAGAGAAGCGCTTGTTGGATTGCCTGGTGTGAATGGTCTCTCTACCGAGCAGCGCAAGAGGTTGACAATTGCAGTTGAGCTTGTTGCTAATCCATCCATAATTTTCATGGATGAGCCAACCTCTGGCCTTGATGCCAGAGCAGCAGCCATAGTTATGAGAACAGTGAGGAACACGGTGGATACTGGGAGAACTGTAGTGTGCACAATACACCAGCCAAGCATAGACATATTCGATGCTTTTGATGAGGTGAGACATATTTCTCACTCTAATGGAACTATCAAACGAGTTTCTGTCATCTTTTTAGATGCTCTAACCCGTTATTTTCACACTGTAGCTATTTTTGTTGAAACGGGGAGGTGAGGAAATTTATGTTGGTCCAGTAGGCCGCCATGCTTGCCATCTAATTAAGTATCTTGAGGTTAGGATAATTTACTTGATACAGAAGATACTCGAATCTTACCTTGTTGCTAAAATGCTGACATTGAGGACTTGAACTTTACCAAGGAAATTGAGGGAGTTCCAAAGATTAAGGATGGTCACAATCCTGCAACTTGGATGTTGGAGGTTACTTCAGCAGCACAAGAAGCTCTTCTCGGGGTTGACTTCACTGATATCTACAAGAATTCAGAACTATTCAGGTCAGACCACCTCACATTTCCTTTATTTAAAAAAAATAAAAATAGGTGAGGGTGGAAAAATAAAAGAGAACTTTATGGACCGTGTTTATATTTCGAGTTGAAAATGCTATAACTGGAAAAGTATCTAAGGTAAAACAGGTGAAGCTTCACAAGAATCTATCATTTTCTGATGCACACAATGTTACAAGGCTATTGACAATTTTCAGTGAATTATTCAGGAGAAACAAGGCATTGATCAAAGAACTAAGCTCTCCACCGCCGGGTTCAAACGATCTTTACTTCCCTACTCAATATTCGCATTCCTTCTTCACCCAGTGTATGGCTTGCCTATGGAAGCAGCACTGGTCATATTGGCGCAACCCGCCATACACTGCAGTCAGACTGTTATTCACAACATTCATAGCTTTAATGTTTGGGACAATATTTTGGGACATGGGCTCCAAAAGGTACATAGAAGTGCACCATATTCTTTACACAAGGGCTAAACCCCCCCTCCTCTTATGCTCTCTAACATAAATGAAATGTTCTGAACTGCAGAAGGAACAGACAAGATATCTTTAATTCGATGGGTTCTATGTACGCCGCTGTTCTTTTCATAGGGGTGCAGAATGCTACATCAGTGCAGCCAGTTGTTGCTATTGAGAGAACAGTATTTTACAGAGAAAGAGCAGCAGGAATGTATTCTGCATTGCCATATGCCTTTGCACAGGTAAATTGATTTTGTTACTCAGCTTTTTTGTCTTCGTGGAAAGGAATTCATTAATTCATCAATGCATTATCCATTTGTCAAGATTTAAGGTATATAAATACAGGAAACATGCAGAAGAGACTGCTTAATGCTTGTTTTGAGATTCCAGGAAAATCAACCGCAAGGTTCCCTCACATTTGTTTTTGTATGCAGGTTATGATTGAAATCCCATACATTCTAGTTCAGACCCTTATATATGGAGTTATAGTGTACACCATGATTGGTTTTGATTGGACAGTTAGCAAGTTCTTTTGGTACATCTTCTTCATGTACTTCACTTTATTATACATGACTTTCTATGGCATGATGACTGTCGCCGTCACGCCAAACCACAATGTTGCTGCTATAGTTTCATCTGCTTTCTACGCAATATGGAATCTTTTCTCAGGATTCATTGTTCCACGAACGGTAACCTACCCTCCTTTGTGTTTCTATACCAACTAATCTAAATCAAAAACAGTCCAGGATTAAAGATGATTAACTCTTGTTTCTGACAGAGGATTCCTATCTGGTGGAGATGGTACTTCTGGGCATGTCCGGTCTCTTGGACCCTCTATGGATTGATTGCTTCGCAATATGGAGACGTTAAGGATAAACTAGAGGGTGATGGAACAGTAGAAGATTTCGTGAGTAATTATTTCGGTTTTCGGCACGACTTTGTTGGAATTTGTGCAATCGTAATTGTTGGGATCTGTGTGCTATTTGCTTTCACCTTTGCATTCTCCATTAGAGCATTTAACTTCCAGAGAAGATGAGATTTTTTTTCTGCTCTACATAGATAAATGTATAAAGCAATCAGAAATTTATCATTGCTTCAAGTTCTATTGATCATAATTTTTGCTCATGTTGGAAATGTGGTTAGTGCCTGCGCGAAAGCAGATCCATGCCAAACCAGTCTAAAAGGTGTCGTCTATGAAAGAAAGAAAAATAAAATGGGAACCAATAGTTTTTTGCCATACATGGTGTTAGTTTCAAAACATCCACTTCTTTGGCCCGTCTTCTTTTCCTAAGATGGTGGGGGTCTTCTGTCCGAGGAGACTTTTCAAGGCTCAAGTCGTACTATTTATGAGGTAATCAATCTAGCATTTAAAGGTGTTGCGGGTGGAAGCAAGTGCGTGAGAGGACCTAGGACTGGTGCCTGGAGGTTGTGATCGTCTCCCAAATTTAGTAAAAGCTCAAATTCTTGACCTTACAACTGCTTGCCTAGATTATCCTTGCAAGATATTATGTCCTGAATTTTAGATGACTTTGCTTGAACTATAGACTGACTTGTTTAAACATGTTTATGCTTGGACAGTAAAACCTTGCTACATCTAGTCAAGTACGTGTTCAGAATAAATGCATTCATGCTTGCAATCACCAGCAACAAAGTGAAAATGTTCAATTCCATACCAAACATTCTAGACTCGAGAGGACGAGTAAGAGAGGGAGGGAGGGAGAGATGGAACCACCAATATAACAAAAATCAAACACCCAAACCACAACACTCTAGTAAATGCTCCAAGGATTGATGAACAAGTTTAATACCGCACAACAAACCATCTTCACGAAAAATTAACTCTGTCAAGATGAGGCCAAACAAAGGCTGAAACAAGATGAACTTCTAACCGAGCAACAAACTGCCGCATATGTTACAATTGAAACTCAATTCTCTCAATATCTAGAACTATAACTAAAACTCTAAATTAGAAAAAGAAGGAAAGAAAGAGAAGGGACATGCTACTGCCTCATTTTGCTAAGTCATCCAAGAAGCCCTGCAACTCCCTCAAACCCTCAGCAGATATGCTCCTGTGCACCCTTGGACGTGGGGCAACCAAGTTTCGGGGAGGATCAGACTGGAAGCAAACCACGATAACAGCTAAATTATCCCCACTCTTCCTCTTCAAGGCTTCATCAACTAGATCTTTGCTACACATCACCGGGTCATTGTGCTCTTGAAGCCTCCGCCTAGCAAAATCCACGGCGTTTTGGCTCCTGAACACATCCCAAATCCCATCACAACCTATAATGAGGAATTCATCTTCCTCGGTCAATTGCCTAGTCATAAGCTCAGGCTCAGCACTTAGTGGTCCACCATCACTGCCATTACCTTTCAGTCCTTCCATGTGCCAGTCTCCCAAAGCACGAGCCACATTGAGTAGTCCATTGAGATAACCATCATAAATGTAGCCCCCAGATGCCTCAATGCGCTTCCTTTCTTTGCTGCACATTGGTTTGTGATCATTAGACATGTCAATGGCATTGCCACGGCGGCATAGCACTGCCCGGCAATCTCCAGCATTTGCCACAACTAAAAACCTGTCATCAGAAATAAATAGCATATTAACTAGTCGAAAACTCAGTCCTCACAAACCAACTTTAAGAGAAAAACCACAGACCCGGCCTTAATGGGCTCTTATGGGTGAATTTGGAGATATGACCTAAGAGCAAGCATTACCATCATTTAGCTGCAGCCTTTTTATTTCCTTGAATAAACTCATATTATCAGCCTCCCTAAGAAATATCCAAATGGAGGCTTGCCTTTGGATAGAGAATGTGATTCAACCTATTTCAGGTTCATAAAAAGCCCAACTATAGCTTGGATAGCTCATAACTACCTTGTGTAGCGAGGCACCAGGGATAAAGATTCTTTATAATCTAACTAATAAAATGTACCACAGCCTAGTTGGGTGAGCATTAAATGCTCCAAGAAAGAGAATTATGTAATTAGCCCATTAACATATAAAACCGTTAGTGGATGGATAAAAGCTAACCTCCCAACAACAAGAGCTGCTAGTGCAGTGGTTCCAGAAGCAAGGGCTGCATCCAGGGAGCAAGCCTTTGCAAAAGCAGAGTCGGTTTGCAGAAATGCAGAAGCGACAACCCTCTCAACCTCCATGGGGAAGTCTTCATCCTCAGCAATGAATCTTGGCAAATGGTAGCTTGCAAAATCAGCAGCATGCTTTCCTCCATGTCCATCAAACACCTAATCATCAAAAACAGAACTGGTTTCAACTAATTCTTGTCATCACGATAGCTGATATCAATGCCATAACCAGCAACGCACTCGTGATCAACCATACATAAACATATTTTTTTTTACCATAGCCATAACCGCAAAAAAGATGATTTCAACTATGGTTTGTGACAGCAGAATTGAAGAAAACGTAAAGCTATTGCATTTCTTGAATATCAAGCAAACACAAAACGCTATATTTTGCAAGGCCTCAAGTGTTGTCTTACAGCCTGCTATTCACTTAACTGAAATGGTATTATGGTGTGAATAGTGAATTTTAAGAATTTTGATACCAGAAAATTTATAAATAAACAAAAAGGGCCAATGCTCCAAGGAAATCGCAAACATCTCGCACATCATTTGAACCAAAGAACAGCCAGCAGTTTCTTGAATGTCCCACACAAGGAATCATAAGAGGAACTAAGAGAAAGAAAATAGTACCCCATAAAAGGAACTGGGCCCATCAATAGCATTCTTGAGTCCATAATCACTCACAAAATTGTCAGCACATATATACACATCCTCCATACTTGAGCGAAAGCCAATATCCGCCCATGCACCAGAGCGGATAATTGGAATGAAATCCGCATCATGATTTTCTGCACCAAGCTGAGGTTTAACAGAAATATCCAACGTCTTTGTCTTCACCTGCACAAAAATCAGGTCAAAATCTCGGCAACAAGAACTGTAGATCACCAGCACTTACAAACTTTAATAAAAGTTAAACACACCTCCAGATGCAAACAATTGAATTGAACTGTAAAAAAGCAAATAACGCAAACCCAGATTAACAAGCCCACTAGGAGGCTAAACAACAAACCTAATACACACACACTCCATAACACAAAATCTAATCAAACAAAAAGAAATTGATAACACAGTAAGAATATCATACAAACTTAACTCACTAAGCTCATTTTAATTCTGCTAACATTTAATCTCTAAATGATCTAAAATCAGATACTACTAATTTTAAAGAAAAAAATCTTCCCGAAATCAATACCAACAAAATCTCCACGGTTGTATTTGCGGGACCCACTTTTTCCATGGATGAGATGTTTAATCAAAATTCGCATTACTCCTAGGAAAAAATTCTCATTAAATCACTAACAACTTCCTTGTCAAGGAGTCCACTTCAATGAGTCAATAATTACAAATATATTACATAGTGATATTAAAAGAACAACACAAGCTAGAAAGAAAGAAAAACAAGATCTAACGTAACAAACCAATTCAACCCCATCAAAAGTCAAACTTGAATTTCTCGAACAACAAAGAACGCACAACACATTTAGAAATCCAACTAAAAAAACCCATTAAAATCACAGAAACATAAAGAAAACCAAAACCCAATTTCTTTAACCACGAAAACAAAAACCCAGATGCCAACAAGGTGTAAAATTTAGAAACTTACAAGAGACTGGTGACGAACCAGAGTCTTTTTACAGTTAACAGGCACACTATCAATGCTAAAACATTGTCTACACGACGTCGTAGTAGTAGAAGCAGAGAGAGGTATCGGTGGTCTCCTACTATTTTCACTAGAACTCCCATTATTTCCTTCCATTTTTTCACATTCCTGACAAAACCCACCGCCAACAAAAACAAGGGACCAAAAGTGTGACTCGCTGAGTTCAGTAAATTGAGCGGTGACTCACTGGGTCCACTCGGGTAGAAGTCGAGTGTTGGAAGTAGAAAGATTTGAACTTTTTTCGAGAATGCTAGTGGTGGAGAGGCCAGTTCGGGGATTTCGTAGAGTTAGGGTTTTAGATTAGAGAAAGGGAGAGAGATTAGGGTTTTCAAGAGACGCAGCTTTAGAAATCCTGAGAGAGAGAGAGAGAGAGAGTTTTTAAAACGAAGGTGCGGTGTTTTCTTTCGTTGTGGAAGCCTGAAGGCGAGAGTTATAACTGGTTTGATTTCGAAGTTGACGGTGACGACGTCGTTTTTGCGTTGTTTTCCTTGTCAAATCAATTATTATATTATTTTGTTGTTAAATGGTATTTTTGAGTCAGCTCCTCTTCATCTTTTACGACTTTACTATTCCATCTCATGCAATAAAATATTCGTTTTATTACATAGGGTTTTTTTAAAAAAATATTTGAAAATTTATTTTATTTAAATTTATTTTTTATATTTTTAAATCATTTTAATATTTTAGTATTAAAAATAATTTTTTAAAATAATAAAAATATTATATTAATATATTTTCAAATAAAAATTACTTTAAAAAATAATCATTTTCACACTCCAACAATCTTTTATATATATATATATATATATATATATGTGTGTGTGTATATTCTCATGTGCAAACCAGATTTATCTTATTGAAAATATTAATATCAAACAAAATTAATAAAAAAACACTAAATTAAAAATAAATCTTGACATCAAATAAAAAAAACACACACACATGATTGGATATTGGATTGTCTCCGATCACGTATAAGCCAGGGAGGAAGAATGCCAGTTCCAGCTAGACGTAGCTATGGGGAAATGGAACTGCAATGATGGTGTCCTTTCCGGCGGTTGTGCAGACCTTTTAACGGTGAATCTTGAGCTTATTGTATATTTTTTTTTTATATGGACCGACATTTAACCACATTTGGGGTCCCAATGTGATCGGCATGTGAGAACACTTGATCATTGCGATTGCTTGTTTTGAAGATAAAAGCGTCGTCTTGGACTCGTCATGTGCATGCTCCTCCATAAGTCAACCCTGTGGATGATGACTTTTTCTCTCTCCTGTGGGTGAGAAAACAGAGAGGATAGGGAAAGCAGGACTCGGACAGGCGAGCATGTTAGGTCGGCATTTATTGCGACAGAGAAAATGGGGGAGGCGATGTCACTCAGTGCATGTGTACTCCTCACCTCCTCATATTTCAATGTGGATATAAGGAGGTCAAAAGCTTTTTATCAATTTGTTTTTTTTAAAACTATCACAATCTTGTGTCGTGAATTTCACTGATTAATTTAAATTAATCTAAGTCGGTTTAATATTATCATTTAAATATTAAAAAAATATATTGTTAAGTGTGTTACCTTCTCAAAATTCTTTTAAAAAAAATATTATACATTATATAATAAATTTTGAATTCATTGTTAAAACATTTTTTTTTATTTGACTCATAACATAGTACAAACTAGTGACCCAATTACAACTAAGCTTGATTTGTTAAGAAATGAAATAAATAGTTATACTTATAATCAACTTAATAGGATTTTTTTTCATATCTTCCAAATAAAACTACATGGAGAAATCCCATACCTGAAGTTGGACTTTTGTGTTAAACTTTGTCCACATGCAAACTACCTCATTATTACCAACATATGTTATATTAATAAAAAAAATATATAATTGTACTTTCATATTATGTTACATTAACAGAAAACAAACATAGTTATACTTTCAATAATATAACATTTTTTTTTAATTGCTGGAAGGCGCTATCTAAAATGCACGAGTTCCTCTCAAGCATCAACGTTTATTCCACAACTACCAATATTTTTTTCATTTAAATAATATATAATTTATATGAAAAAATAAATTTCTTTTCATGAAATTAGTAATAATTGAAAAAAAAAATGGCGAAGAGATCAAAAAACTCTTATACAAATGTTTTAATTTTTTTTCCTATCAACAATAAAGTTATCATTTTATTGTATTTAAAAAAATAAAAGATATAAATACCTTTTTATCTCAGTTTCAAATTTTTTTAATTGGAAGAGTAATCCAAATATCTATATCCACATTAATTTCAACGCTAAAATTACCTTTAGTTAACTAGAAGTTCGTCTTCTCGTGAAAACATGCATTAACTACATGGAGCCAAATTTAATGTTAATTTCACCTTCATTATCTTTGATCCTCAGCCATTTTAATAACATGGATAAACTTTGAAAATACCACTCAATTATATATATATATTAAAGGTTTAATCTATATTTCCATCGAATTGTGCCCTTTTATTTTTATAAAAAAATCAATGTTTTTTTTTGTAAGGAAAATGAAAGTTTCTATTAATTATTCTATCATGATCTTTAATTGAGGAATACATCTAATTTATTAGTGAAATTGATATAAGAAAACAGTTTGGATACAAAAATGTTAATTCCTCAATACTTTGGGTAGTTTATTTGATGTTTGCACTACTTTCATTGGATTTTTGGACCCATTCTGAGTGACTTGGGCTTCAATTGGACCTAATATTTATTAGCAACTGGCAGCCTTATCAGTGGGCCCTTGGTTTTTGAAACGGTGTTTGAAAATGCTAAGCCCAAGGAAGAATTTTTCCAGCACATGCCAGTTAAGCGAGCCCTGATTCCTGAAATAAAATTAGTCATTCTCAGCACCGTAGCGTGTTTGAAACTGTATTTTAAAAAATTATTTTTTTATATTTTTAAAATGATTTGATGTGTGGTTTAAAAAAATATTTTTTTATATTTTTAAAATGTTTTGATGTGCGGTTATTTAAAATAAATTTTAAAAAATAAAAAAATATTATTTTAATATACTTTTAAATAAAAAATATCATAACTTTATACTCCCAAACAACTATATATTTTTAAATAAAAAATATATTAAATTATCATAACTTCATACTCCCAAACAACCCATATATTTTCTTGGTTCTTAGCTTGTTGAATATGCTAGGCTGGCTTGAGTATCATCCATCGGCTAGCCAATTCTGACTTTGGCTTAATTTGTTTTGCAATTGCATTTGTATTTGTCGTGGAATAAACACATTTAAGTGTATTTAAGTGTTTGATAATAAATTAAATTATATTTTATATTGTGAGATTCATTAAAAATTAAGTTTAGAATGAAGTTTTTTGAAATCAATTTTTACATATCTTTTTAACTTTTTTGTTTGTTTTTATATTTCAAAAGAATATAAAAAGACAAGTGACTTGGTTGATAAAAACAAGCTAAATAATGATCTACATGTATAAACAAGAGATGGAGGGACCGATTTTGATCTTTTGACTTTTCTAGAAACTTGATTACATCATTAAAGGACCTAATTGTAAAAGGTAATGCAAATTCAAAGTTAGACTTAAAAAAATTAAATGAATTTGCATAAAAATGATGTTTAAGGACTTAATCATTAGATTTTTAATAGGATGATTTGATTTATTCATAGGTCTAATTAAGGTTATTAATTAATTTAGGTTGAGATTAAAACAGATTTATTCATAGGTCTAATTAAGGTTATCAATTAATTTAGGTTGAGATTAAAATAATTAATTAAGTGTAAGGACTTAATTAGACTTTTAATGGGTCAAATTAATTTATTAAGGACTTAATTGGTGAAAAACTAAGTTTGGAAGCTTAATTTAGGCTTAATTGACGAGTTTGAAATTTTGAAGGATCAAATTTAATTTTTACAACCTTAATTTGATGAAATCAGGGGTGAAACTACAAAAAATCAAAGCTCAGGGGTCAGTTAAAGGTTAAATTGAAGGGTCTCAGAACTAAAGATCAAAATGCAAAAGGTGTATAAGTTTAGGGACTAAAATAATCAAAATTAGGGATCAATTTAAAAGAAGTTGAAAGTATGACGGTTGATAGGGGTTAAATTGTAAACTAATGACCAACTTGAAAAGAACGCTCAAATTAGAAAAGTCGAATCAAAGTTTTCAGGGGTACGATTGCAAAAATTAAAAAGTTTCAAAGTCAATTGAGGGTGGTGCATATCCCAAATTAAAAAACAAGAACAAATTGAAGTTTGAAAAATCCCAATTAAAAAACCCAAATTTCTAGAATTTAATTCAAACGACATGTCACTCATTTTTAATGAAGAGAACGAATGAAATGTCGTTTATTTGTTGTCAGCCATCTTCTTTACCCAAGAAGGCCGATTGAGTTGCCACCTTTAAGTGAATGAACATGGCATCTCTGACCCCTTTAAAGGCACCACCACTAATGGACTAAGAAACACTTTCTTTATAAGGGATTAGTTATCCCAATCACATATTTATACCTACTTTACCTTAATAAACTCAACAATATCTTGTCCCTTATTAGCTTCCCTATATTTGACAGTTTAAAGTTGATCAAAGCTCACTTTCCAATCAATAAATGCGGAGTTTTGAACTTTAAAATCAGATGAGATATAATCTTCATGGTAGATATAGATTCCTTCTACAAGGATTACTTACTCATATCCCACGTTTAATCTAGTTTGTCACAATTATTGCAGAAAAAAACTACCATAATTGTTTAAACTTGTGGCTACCTTCTCTTTATAGGTTTGAGCTAAAAAAAAACAAAAGAAACTATAATGCACCTTTCAAAGGAGGTTAAAGGAGATAATGAGCAAGAATCCTCTATAACAAAATTTCTGGTTTTGTTTAGCTTATAAAAGGTTATTCTTGAGCATGCTAAAAAGATCCCAACAAAAATTATAAAGAAACTCAAAGAGAAAAAAAAAAAAAGGAAAGAAAATACATAGTTATAAAGAAACTCAAAGAGAAAAAAAAAAGGAAAGAAAATACATATATCTTAATGGTTCAGCCTTGTATTTTTATTTTTATTTTTACATCTTGTGTTTATATGTCATTGTGCCTTTATTTCGATTTGATTTGGCCTAATTATTTAATCTTCGTGTCTAGGTTTCTTTTCAAGTTCTTGGAGTTTTTTAAGTGAATTCAAATGCTTTTTCCCTTTTGATCATTGTTTTCTTCTTTTTTTTAGTTTTGAGTCGTGTTTAAAAGTTTATGTTTTTAAGTGAGGAAGCTCAGCCAGTGACTGGGCTGAACCCAATTTTCAAAGATATAAAGACCATATTAGAAAAAGAAAATATTAAACTTTAATTAAAGGATGAAATTAAAAACCATCGAAACCTTGACAAAATAAAAAATAAAAAAAATTAAAGATTAAAAGAAGAATGACCAAATGAAAAAAATATTATATATGACAAATTAGAATCGATGACTAAATTAAAAATAAATAATAAAATAATAAAATTGAAATTGAAATAGGAAACAAAGATGGAGACAAACCTATATTTTATAAGAAAAGAAAGAAAAAAAGTCAACTGATAATCAACCAACACACCAACAATGACACGTGCAGCATCCAGTGACAGAAAATACAATGTCGCATCCAATGACACGATGAGATGGCTAATTTGGTCACCCGAAAGTGTTGTAAACGTTGTCCACAATAGCATGGCACCACTCACATATTGAGACGTGTTTACCACATGTCAATAATTTTATTGATTAAAAAAATAATATTTTAGAAAAAAATGATCAAATTACCCTTTATTTTTTTATATTCACCATAAAACCTATATAAAAAGCCCAAAACACCAATGGCTCTGGGGATAATTTCTTAATGACTTCGAGAGTAAAGTTGACTTTGTATTGTTTCGTAAAATAAAAGGAAAAAAATAACCTTTGCAATTCATCTTATTTTTCTGCATCAAAGCTAATTAAGTTATTTAACTCTTTAAGAATATTTGAAAAGACATATACCCCATACAATCATTAAATGACTAATGGAACATTTAAAAGACTAAAATATTCTCAAAATTAATGCTTATCATTTTATTGTAGTGATGAATAGGTAAATATGTATATGGCTAAAGGGAATTTGTCTTCTATTTTAGTATTTTTTATTATTCTTTTACTCCTATTTTTTTATTCTTAGTATTATTCATAAATGAAAAAAAAAATAGAATTTAGAAGTTGTTAAAAGAATCTTGAAATAGTAATGAATAGGCCCAAGGATTTTTTTTTATTGGTTTTTTATTTTTTATGGTGTTTTTATCTTTTATTTTTTTTTCAAATTTATTTTTTAATGTTGGATTTTTCTATTTTTTATTTTTTTATTTAATTTTATCTTTTAATAGTAAGTTACTATTAATTCTTTTAATTAGTATCGAGTTATTTATAAATCAATTTTTGTATTTTTTAACATATAATAAAATAAAATAAAAATAATTCAGTCAATAACTCGGATTAAAAATTTAACAAACTGATTAGGATGAATTTAGTTTGTTATTTTTTTAAAGTTGAATTGGAAATTTTTAAGTTTGGAATAAAAAAAAAAACAAACAAGAAAAAGAAGAAGAAGAGAGGAAGAACATTATCGAGATCAATTCATCAACATTAGCTATCACTTTCATCCATGTTCATGATGAAAAACTAATCTTAGTTGCCCCCTCCATCATGAGCACAAGCAGTGGTGGATTCCACATGAGTTTCTTCTCTTGGGAGGCAAAAACATTCATGTGTTTTATCAACAGACACCACGTCCTGTTGGACATTGAAAGCAGCAGTCAAATCTCACGAACACGTTTTGTTGCCTCCACTGACCTCGCTACTACATTTAATTAAATAGTTATGGTATAGAAATGGGGGGAGCCGATACTATTTTTAGAGGCCAGGGAATATTTGTGAGGAAATGTTAACAAATATTTCCCAATGTCCTTCCTACTTTTTTATGAAATATATATATAGTCCCTGGATTCCAAGTATGTCCAACCTGATTTTTTTTTTATCAATATATTTATTTTTAAGATAACTTCTATGATTATGGTTTAGAAAAATAAGTTTTTTAAAAAATATGGTTAGGTGTATTCATTTCCCACTCTCTGTTAAATGCCGATGGATACATTCTGTCTGTAAATTCCTTATTAGTTATTTTTTAATCTTTTTAAATTATATAGAATAAATAATATAAAATTATATAAATTAATAGTAAAAAAACCAATTATGGTAATTTTTTTTATTAAACATTAAAAACAAAAAAATAAAGTTCAATTATATTCATTATAAATTAAATGTGTTTTAAAAAAAATATTAAATTAGCTTAATAGCAGAGCTGGAGGAGAAAGATGAGAAGGCTGGTTGTTATACGGCAAAAAAGAAAGCCACATGTATTACCACTATGTGATGCCATGCTCATAAATATTTAGTGAAACTGTTCATAATTTGCCGAGTTTTGCTTGTATTTCTCAGTGAGATGAGCCATGTGTGCCGTGTTTTGTTCATAACATGCCAATAGTTGATTTTATTTCTCGGTGAGATGAGATGTATGTTGCTGTAAGGTCACGAGCTCCTTAGACTATGTTCTCGATACTGATTGAGAGCTCCCAATGGTTGAGACACCATGGGCTGCTCGCAAGTTCTTAGATGTAGTGTTGGAGAGCCTGTACACCCAATTTTTATCGGGTCCACAAGAAGATTATACCTCCATCCACAAATGCAAATCAAAATCCGGATGTATCGAAAGATTGTCCCCATATTTCTCCCTTAATAGGCTATTATAGGTCTCCTGAAAATGAAAAAAAATCATCATACACAATTCAATAAAAATAATAACTTAAGAAATAAAATGATTGAACAAATATATCACAAAGTGTTGAGCACGGTTGTCAATTAACTATTGCCCCATTTTAGCGGCCTTGACTCCATTCGTGCGTCTCAATAAACAACTCAATTGGGCTCGACTTACGTCTAAGAGACATAGCCTGTAAGGAAAAAAATTATTTAAGTAACAATAAATTATTTAACAATATATTTTATTTAAATTAATCTTACCGTCCATTTTGCATGTGCAGCAAACAGAACGAAGCCACTGATGTGCATTGTCACCGAGCTATGAATTGGCCAGTTTTGTTTTCCAGCATTGAACTATGAGCATCGTGTGAATTGCTTAGATGTCATGTACGCAAGATATTGCGGCCATATATCTTTCGGGATGTATAGCAGTTTGAAATCCCTTTAAATCGCCATGTCGTTTCAGCCTTGGAAACCATTCTCTCTCGCATTTTTTTTGCCTTTTTTCATGCTTCATACTAAAAATCACGCAATCTACTTCTATAGCAAGAAATGAGATTTTGAAACATAAACTTTTTTTTTAAAAAAAAAATTGTATTGTTTTTTATGTTACCTAATTGCCGCGTGATTTTCTCGCACCCTCCTCACAATAGTGTCATGCGAATTGTCCCAGTTGAATTTTTCCTGTGTAAAAATAATTAATTTAAATAAACTAATAATTATTAGAAATAAGATGGAAATTAGAAATTAACATCAACCTCAAATCTGTTAAACCATGCATCGATTTGATGTATGCATTTAGGGTGTCTGGATACCTGACTTCATGGAAATAATAAAATCTCCATCAACGATTTAAATGGCGATGATATTACTCGGGCGGGCTCAATGTTTGTGAACCTGAAAATAAAATAAATTAATGAAACATTGATTAGTTATTCATAAATTATGTTATAATTTAAAAAAAAACAAAAACCAAAACAAACTTACATTGAAAGGTCTTCATTTTACAGTGCCTTGTACTTGCGGGTGAATTCATTCAACTGCGAAGGCACACCGCCTTTGTGCTGTGAAACCGCTTTAGAAACGGCAACATCGAGTGACGACGCATGTGCCTCTTCTTGATTGGCACCTAAGGATATGTCATCCTTGCTGTTAGAAGAACTAGCTATGATCATACATGAGCGATGAACTATTGTTTTTGTTCTACGCTTTTAACAATTTTATAGAAATAATTATATAATTAATTTGATTGTTAAAATAATTCTGCAGCACCTCCTCTATACTGGAGACTACCACAACTTTTCAAACCTGCAAATATTGACAATGGCCACAACCAATTGAAAACAAGGTTCTTGCTAAAAGTTATAAAGTTCTAATTTTTTTTTTACTGGGTTATTCTTATCTCATATTATAGGTTGCGAGTTTATCAGGATATCCAAGTCCTTTAGTACTCCATAAACAATATTTAAATTAATATTTGATGACAAATCTAAGGACAATATCTAAAATTTTAACCTTCAATATCTCCATTTCATGGAGCATTGAAGAAGTAATTATATGTTTATTTGACCACCATAATTGTAAATTCAACAAAGAACAAATAAAATTGCTAAAAGTTCTAAGGTTTTTAATATATACATACATACCAAATAAAGTTCTAATTTCATTGCCAAAAAATTTATTCATATATATTCAATAACTAATTACAAGCTAAATTCAACAATAACAATTAAAATTAATGGAAATACATAAAAAATAACAATAGATAAAACAAAGAACAAATAAAAAAATAAAATCTTAAAGAAAATGAAGAAGAGAAAGTACATACCTTTTAATTTTCTAAAGATAGAACTAAAGATTACAAGCCAAAAACACAAAAATGTTGAAGCAAATGAAAAGAAAAAACGAAAGGTTACAAGCACGCCGTCATCCTCAGCCATACCGCCGCCACGTCAGGTTGTCTGCCCTCTCTCCCTTTCCCCTTCTTCTTTTTCTTCGCTGCCTCTATTCATTGAGTGAACAGTGGACGTGAATTATAATTCATATCTAATGTTCATGCAGTGGACTATACCTTTTTTTTAAAATCCAATTTTTTTTGAAAAAATTATTTCAAATTTTTTTTGGTTTTCTCCAAAATTATTAAAAAGATTTAAAACATTTTCAAAAAAATATCAAAAAACTTTTAAATCAATTTCCCTTTTCAAAAATAAAAAAATTATTTTCATGCATACTGCCAAATCCTAAAATTTTTCCAAGTATATTTTCATTAAAAGATTGCATCTTTCTCATATTTTCTAAAAATTGGATATCATAACCAGTTTATAATTATCCATTAGAGTTTGACAACAATATCAAAACTTTTTCTCTAACCTTTTTTTTAGAGTTTAGATGTATACTTTAATATCTGTAGAGTGTAAAATTACACGATAAAGTACACCTTTAGATATTAGAGATATAAGGTGTAAATAAATGCGGTGTTAAATTTTAGAATTTATAATAGTTTGGATTTAACTCGGTAAGGTAGAGACTTTCTCATGAAGAGAGATTTGACTTGATCCTTATTGTTAGTCAATTTTGGACCCCAAGTGCTGGAGACGGTGTATACGTCTTTTGAACTAAGTATAAGAGTTTAGCTGATGTTTGCCAGAAGATTGACAAAAGCAGATAAAGAAATATTTTTTTTTGAAACCTTTTTTGAGTTGTTTTTTGCTCCTTGCCTTTTGTTACCAAAATCATCAGGTTTTTCTTAGGTTGACCAAGAGTCTTTATAATGTTAATTCGTTCCTTGTTTATCTGGTTTTTAAGGTTGGATAAATTCCTTAGAATTTGCACTAAGAAATGGTTTTGCTGCTATCATAAATTTTTTTGTTCCAATTTAGGCTCTGATTTTTACTTGGTTTCATATGATATCTAACCATCCTAGCTATATTTTGTCACTCATGACACGTTGAAAAATTGACTTACAACTTTGTTATGTCCTAAGGATCATTATTCTCAGGGTAGATTCTTAGTCAGATTTGGATGCTTAACATTGTCAAATCAAAAACCTTTTTGACTAACTAGATTACTACCAGATTATATTCTCTAAAATTTTTTTTATCTCACTTCAACTCATTCATCAAAGTTATAGTCTTGGACACGTACATAAATTTAAGCTTTTAAATAGCTTGATTTTGATATCAGAAGCTCAAGATATTCCGGTTTGAATATTGACATGACTAAAACATTGGTGTCTTTTTCTAAGTGCAGGAGTGTCGAAGTAATAAATAACCTGGCAAGACCGGGGTCGAATCATAGGGAGGTTAATTGTATAAATTATAAATGACAAAAATACAACAATAATAACAATAATAGTAATAGTAGTGGTAATAATAATAATAAAGAAAAAGAAGGAGGAGAAAAAGAAGATGATGAGAACTTTGAGATGGAATATTAATGTAAAGATTAAACAATAATAATAACAAATGTCAAGGTTAAAGGTTCCACTAATGATATGCAAACAAGTATAGTATAAACTCTTATTATTCAATTGAAAACCACATACAAAGGAGGTTCCAATTAGATTATAAATTGTTAACATGATCACATTAGTTATCTTATTCGATTAATGCTAATACTTGTAAATCTCGTTAGACATTCATGATTATAACTGATGTTAACAACAAATCAAGTTCCTTTCATAGCTCAGATGTGGGTTATACCATTCAGTATGTTCTATGAAAGTGTCAAGTATTTGTTGTACCAAGTGTTATACAACATAAATCAAGATTAGTCATTTAACAAGCAAAGTATTAAAGAGTGAACAAGATAACAAATATAAAACATGTTAGTATCAAACATTAAAGTCCATATTAAGTTTACATTATACTTATTCTCACACCATTAGTGTAACCTTTTCACCTTGACATAACTAACTTAGCTAGACATAATGAAAGAAAGCAAAATAGATAAACAAAATAAGAACATAAAAGTTAACTAAGTAAAGGAAAGGAAATGAAAAGCATAAACTTAATATTAATGAAAGCAAAGCATAAACATTACAAAAAATACAAAGAGAGAAAGGAAGAGCATGATCTTGATCTGAACACCAAGATGCCTAAATGCATGGCAAATGCCTCCTTTTATAGGCCAAAATTGGGAACTATTGATTTGATGACTAATTGATAAGTGGGTGACCAACTTTTGACTTGGTGACAATCCTTATCTTCTCTTGTCTGCCCAAAACGTCATTGATAACGTCAAAACTGGAGCCAGTTGCAAACATGAAAGTTGTAGGCAATTGTCTCAGCTTTCTTGTGTAAAAAATTCAGCTCATTTGGACTTCTAGAACTCCAGATATGGCCAAAATACCGAACAGTGCTCGGGCTGGAAGACAGATTCGGGCTTCTTTGTTGTTGCTACAATTTGGACTTGATAATGGCCTTTTTAGATCTTGGGCTCCATATGAAAGTTGTAGGCCTATGTCTTACCTTTCCATCCATATAAATTGGACCTAAATCTGAGATATATAGCTCTAGATATGACCCAATTACCGAACAGTGTTCCAGTTTGGATTGCACCGACATCTCTTTTCTAAGTTTGGCCATCTCTTTATCCTTGCAATTTAAGTTCTTAAAGTCATCAATCAATCCTTTCATTTATGTGATAGACCTGCATTAAAAATAGACATTTACCACAAATTAAAGGTATCTTATATTATTAGATACATTATTATAAAACATATTTTAGTTAAGGAGTTATTGATACTTCAAGTGCAAAATGATGATATAAAACCATGATAAAAATGCACTTTTAAGTACTAATCACACCCCCCAACCAGCTTATTACTAGTCCCTAGTAATCAAAGCGTAAAATAGAAAAACAATTTGTATATTCCACAAAGCAAGGTATTCATCATTTAACTTCCATTAGTCTATCCAGATAAACAAACTCTCATTAAATTTATATATCTGCTCAATACCTCTTAACAAGATATTAATAAACCTTTCTTTTGTGCTCAATGTATCAACACATAATTATGGGGCTTTTCTTGGAAGAAAACAAAATTTTTGTTCTAATGTTTAAGGTTAACTTCCTTGGGTTGGGATTACTATTTTTGTCTTTTTTTTTTTTAACTCTATATACATATACTTTAAAAACATCATGCATCTTTAACCCATGTAACGAGCTTTCAGCTAATGACTCCCAGACCAGTTGGTCTTAGGGCATTAGGTGTTAAGACACCCCTATTTAGTTAGATTCCCAAGACTATGTCGAATATTTTTTTATGGAATAGTGGTCATAAATCATGAATTGCACGACACACATCTCCACTAGGATGCGTCTCAAGAGTCAATAGAAAATTATTTAAAGACCCCTTACTCAGGCCATCCTTAATGAATAGTATCTTATCTTCATGGTTTACAGATACCATTCCTAAAGAATGACATTGTACATTGCAAGTCCACCTAGCACATCGATGGCAGACTTTCAATCGTTTTGCACGACGTTTCTTGGCAAAAGTGCTTTTACCTGTTCTAGGCATGTGTGAAATGAAAGAATTGGAAGACTCACCTGATAATCAGACCTTCATTTCAATTAACCAGTGAATCTCTTCAGGAATTCCATGGTTCAGTAACAACCTCAATCTTGCACACCTAGCTTGATAAATTTTTATAATCGCATTTTGAGGCAAAGTGGAAAAATACTTTTTCAATTTTTTAAGATGAGTAGTGGAAAAGATATGTAAAGAGAAGAGAAGGAACAAGGAATAAACAAATATATAAACAGATATCAATTATCATGGGAAACTGAAAGAACTGACTTAAGAGTCACGGAGTACCGTTATCCGCCATTTAACCGGGGTGAAAGAGACTAGCG
>NW_011499870.1:962968-963040 GCF_000495115.2 Populus euphratica
AGGGTCATCACAATAAAAGTTCTTCACTTCGTTCAAAATTTTTTTTTTATCTTGGATGCCCCAATGCGCTGG
>NW_011499870.1:963171-964333 GCF_000495115.2 Populus euphratica
TTGACAAAAGATTCGCATCAATATTTTTGGTGCTTTTATCATCTGTGATTTCTTCCTGAGAATAAATCATTTGCACATCTTTAGATTCATCAAACTCTGTTTTACTCATGGTAGATTCAGATTGATCATAAACTAATTCATCAACAAGAGCTAGTTCCTGTGAATAATTATCATCTCTAGGTTGTTTACAAATATTGAAAATATTCATCTACAATATCATGTTTCCAAAAGATAGCTTCATCTATCCATTTCTATAATTAATCAATGCATCAAAAGCTGCAAGAAATGAACGTCCTAAAATAACAAGAAATGAATTATATGCTTCAACAAGTTGTGTGTCCAAGACAACAAAATCCACAGGATAAATGAATTTATCGACTTGTACTAACACATCTTCAATTATTTCTCTAGGCACTTTTACTGATCTATCGACAATTAAAAGAGCTATAGAAGTTGGTTTTAACTCACCTGGATTGAGACTTTGAAAAACTGAATATGGAAGTAAATTCACATTGACTTCAAGATCAAGTAAGGCTCTTTCAATTTTATGTTTTTCCATAAAACAAGAAATTATAGGACAACTAGGATCTTTATATTTCAAAGCATTATTGTTATAAAGAATGACACTTACTTGTTCTGTTAAAAAGGCTTTTTTTTCACATTCAATTTTCTCTTCACAGTGCACAGATCTTTCAAAAATTTAGCATAAAAAGAAACCTATTTAATAGCATCCAATAAAGGTATATTGATCCTTACCTGTTTAAAAGTTTCAAAGATTTCAGAATTGTGATTGACTTTTCTTTGTTTGGTCATGGCATGAGAAAATGGAAGTGCTGGCGGGGAATCAGTATTTTCTTTATAATTTTAAGACTCAACCCCTTCCTTACCCTTAGAGATTGACTCATCATCTTTCTCACAAGGTTTAAGAGTGGGTTTTTCAATAACCTTGCCACTACGAAGAGTAGTGACTGATTTGACTTGATCCATGTGTTGGCTTTTAGAACTACTTGTATTTGCATTGTATTGTCCTTTGAATTGACCTCTCTTTTTCAATTTTAGTGCTTCAACTTTTCTAGCTAAATATGCAAACTTGGCTTGGAGGTCATGACCTTCCCTAAGGTTGTACATACCTCCACTAGATGTATGAGGTTGAGTTTTACTC
>NW_011499870.1:964768-997463 GCF_000495115.2 Populus euphratica
TTTTAATGAAAAAGAAAAAAGCTTTAATCTGATGCTGTTCATACTACAATTTGAGTCATTATTGGTGTTATAGACCTCCTTAAATTCCCTTAAATGCAAGTATGAATTTTCTAAATCTAAGCCATGAAAATAAGGTAAAAGTTGAATAATGCTTGGTTTAAAATTAAAATGAGATGCATCAAGAGTAAAAACTATGCATGATGGTGCACTTTTAAGTACTAATCAAATATCTAACGTGAAGGTAGAGAATTCTGCGGTAGGAAGGATCCTGACCCATGTTTTGCACTAAAAAATCTATTTATGTCACAAATTTTATTGATTTGTTCTTAGATCATACTCTCATTCATATCAGGATTCTTAGTATTTGTCAGTTTCTAAATTAAACCCGGAGATCCTTTTTGACCAGCCAGATTACTGTCAGATTCTATTCTCTAAAATAATTTTATCTCACTTCGACTCCTTCATCAAAGTTATAATTTTGGAGGTGTAGAAAAATTTAGGCTTTCAAATCGCTTGATTTCTATAACAGAAGCTCAAGATATTCCGGTTTGAATATCTAACGTGAAGGCAGAGAATTCTCTCGCGGGAAGGATCCTGACCTGAGTTTTACACTAAAAAAATCTATTTATATCACAAATTTTATTAATTTGTTCTTAGATCACTTTCAATCATTTTAGGATTCTTGAAATTTGTTAGTATCTCAATTAGATCCGAAGATCTTTTTTGACCAACCAGATTACTGTCAGATTCTGTTCTCTAAAAGGATTTTATCTCACTTTGACTCCTCATCAAAGTTATAGTTCTAGATGCATAGATATATTTAGGATTTTGAATCACTTAATTTTGATATCAGAAGCTTAAGATATTCTGGTTTGAATATCTAATGTAAAGGAAGAGAATTCTGCCGTG
This sequence comes from Populus euphratica, assembly GCF_000495115.2. Lineage (NCBI taxonomy): Eukaryota > Viridiplantae > Streptophyta > Magnoliopsida > Malpighiales > Salicaceae > Populus > Populus euphratica. The sequence goes on from NW_011499870.1 coordinate 965,678, forward strand.
GGAAGGATCTTGATCTGAGTTTTCACTAAAAAATCTATTTCCATCACAAATTTTGTTGATTTGTTCTTAGATCATACTCTTAGTCATATCAGGATTCTCGGCATTTGTTAGTATCTCAATTGGACCCGGAGATCCTTTTTGACCAACCAGATTACTGCCGAATTCTATTCTCTAAAATGATTTTATCTCACTTCAACTCCTTATCAAAGTTGTAGTTATAGACGTGTAGATAAATTTAGGCTTTTAAATTTCTTGATTTCGATATCAGAAGCTCAAGATATTCCAGTTTGAATATCTAATGTGAAGCCAAAGAATTTTGCCGTAGGAAGGATCTAGCCAAAGTTTGTGGAACTGATTCGAAGGATTTTTTTTGGACTAAGGACTGAATCAAAAAGTGCTAAAATAAGGGATTGAATTGAAGAAGGATATTGAAAGGTGGAGAGGAGGGCTGGATCATCATAAATGACAGGAGTTTTACCACACCAAATAAGAAAAATAAGACTTTGCCGCTACACCTTCCATCTAATTTCTTTTTTTTTTCTCTACAAATTCCTACTGTTTTTCCTTTATCATCATGCTGATTTTTAGTGTTGCAACCATGTTATTATTGCCTCATTTCAAAAGAAGCAGCTGGCCCTATGAAAAGATAGAAAGAAGCCACACCATCCTCTAAAAAAATAAAAAAAGAAATCACTACTAATCACATAATTAGAATCAAATATTCTGGTTTCTTATTTCTGATCATCCAATATCACACCTTAAAGTTAGTGTAATATATCTTTCCTAAATAAAGCTGCATGTTAGGCTGTACAAGCCTCTTTTGCTGAGGGATTAAAGGGGAGAAGAATAGAGAGAACAAGAGAGGGACAATAAAAGAAAAACAAGAAAGATGTCTTTGCTCCATTTTTTTTCTGCAAATAAAAACTACAGAAACAGGAAAAGAAAGAGTAGGAATCAGTAGAGAGAGTGATAGAGAGGCAGAGTAAAGAAGGAGGTAATAAGCATACCCAAACACAGAATAGAAGAAGAAGGACGGACACAGACCGAGCAATTATCACCCTTTTAATGCCATTGCAATTTCTTCATCTCCAGGTTTGTTTTCTATTCACCTGTTGCATGCTTTTTTTTTTGGTTTGCACTATTAGCATGGTCTCTTTCCATTTATGTTATATGTGTCTGTATTGCTCAAGTGAATTAATTCACTTAAATAGTAGCTCTCCATTTACAAAAGAGGGTTGCGCCTCTTTTGTGTCAAATCGGGTCACTTCCTTGGGCAAGTGACCCGGCCAGACCTCCCCTTTTTTTTTCTTTTTCTTTTTCTTTTCAAAAAATAAAAGAGAAAGATACTTATGATTTTTTTTGGCATATTTATTTAAAGGTCTGAATTTTTTTATATCGTTAAAAATATCAATCTCGTGTTTAGAATGCCCGATTTTCGACGCAATTGCTGCAAATATATATATAAATTTGTTTTATTGTGTGTTGCATACGGTTAATACCCTAACATGTTTTGAATGCTTTTTTTTTTACCAAAAAATATAGAAAGTTTTGAAAATGCATTTTCGCATGGATTTCTAAAACAAAAATATTATTTTCTTGCATTTATGGATTTTACAACATGTTTATAAAACTCCAAAGGGTATTGGCTAATATTTTAAAAAATATAAAAATTTCATTTTGGGAGGGATTCATCTATTATTCACTGCTAATGTTTGGATAAAGAAATCCTTAAAGGACGAATATCCAAAATATTATTGGAAATAATTTGTTATTATCCACTATTAATATTTGGATAAAGAAACCTGAAGTAGTAAATATCCAAAATAATTTTCTAGGAATAATAAATCCACACATATCCTTGAGAGAAACCTTGATTATAATCGAGGATATTTTTATTTTTTTACTCCATGATTTACGAGCTGTGAGAGTATAAAACACTAAAGCAAAAAAAAAAAAAGGCTTTTAAAACGCCCTAAATTTCTAAATTTTTATCCCTCCTCTTTACGATTGACGAGTCGCAAACTCTTGAAATACCAAGGGAAAAATGAGCTTTTAAAGCACATGGAATCTCCTTGGATTTCTATCTTAATAAATTTAGTTAGAATCAAACCTAGAAAATTGATGGGATTAGAAAACACCAAGACTATAACAATTATAAGGCAAAGCAAACACCAAGCAGCTTACCTTAGGTAAGACATATTACGGGTACTAATACCTTCATTTTATGCAACTAGTTCCTTACCTTAGAATCTCTGAAAAATCAGTTAGGTTTCCTAGTGACCATAATAGTAGGTGGCGACTTCCTTATACATAATCAAAACAATAAAGACCCTGAAATCGATCGAGGATCATCACAACGCCTTGCTCCGCTCGTGAGGTTGCAACAAACCTTAGAAAAGACCAACGAATGAAAAACTTGACTTAGAAAAATAATCAAACAATAATATAGTTTATGTTAGGCAGGGTGCACTGGGAGTGATGCGTCTTCCCCTTGCACAACTAGTTCCTTACCTAGACTCTCGCAAACCATAAGTTCTCACCGACTATAATACTAGGTGGCGACTCTTGAATCTTAATAATAATTTTATGATTAAAACCCTTTCCAACACAATAACTAACACCGGAGGCACAACAGAAGCCTCTGCCGTCTCCAGATGACGTCGCGTCGGCTGGCATCCTATAACGATATGTTTTTATTGTCATGTAATATCGAATAATTGTGTGCTAAGATTCAACAAAGAATCTTTACCATCCATAAATAATTACTCATTCAAGCTTCTAATGGCAGATATGTAGACCCTCAGAAGGAACATGGGATTAAGTATCTTAAAACCCAACTCAAGTCTCTTTAGGCTGAATTAGCCAAATCTAAATCTAAGCCTTTACCATTTTCTAAACCTTCATAGACCAGGATGATGTCCTATTATCCAAACCTTTATTGGGCTAAACATTCTTCATTTTACAAACCACAACCTCCACCAACCACACCTCAACTATTTGGAAACCCTGACATCAAAGACTTTTCAAACCTCTCTCTAAACGAGAAAAAGGAAAAACCCTAATATCAACCACTTTCAAAAAATCTAAATCACCAGCACCTATCATCTCTTCGTCCTCTGATTCTTTTGAATAAAAGAATGAACCTGATGATTCATTTTAAGACTCCTAGGACCCTTATCAACTTATGATCCAGTCAAACAAACTTTACCCATTAACCTCTTGATAATACCTCTAAAGTAGAGACTCCTAATGCTAAAAATCTTGTAACTTCTGAAGAATCTTTCACTAAGGATGATTCTTTGGACACTTAATCTATTCCACCACTACTGATGACTGATCTTCCTCTAGCACAAACATCAAATCCCCAATCATCACAAACTCGATAAGAGCCTACTCCGACCTCTACCAAAAGAGTTAGTATAGATGAACCAGTTAGCAGTAACGATGAACTAAATCTCAATCCTCACTATTATCAACTCCATATTCATTCTCCAAGTATCGATGGTTATTTTACTCCGGATGATATCCCAAGAGTAAAGTGGCTAGATAGAATCCTTCAATTTTATTTATGGCTAACTAGATATATACTTAAGGATAGCACAACCCTTAGGGATGCATTACAACAATTCTTTGCAAAGTTTTCTGGCATCTAATTGGATTGGTTCCATATCATAGGTGATTACAAGCAAATTCAATTTGTGAACAGTGCATCTTTTTCTAAAGCCTTGGGTCGGCTCCATTATGAATTCTTTAGAGAAGCTTCCAATGACAAAGAAATAGCATGGTATAAGTACCTCAAAATGAAGTGTTGTTTCTATTTGAGATCTGATCTTGGAAATTTTTTTAATGAAATGTGCTAACTATACCATATTCTCTCTGGTCCCGATGATCTAAACCTCAAACATGCATTTTTGGCATCCATACCTAGAGATTTGGCTTATTAAAATTTTATATTATTCAAAACCAGTAAAGAGGTAATTGACGACCAATCTATTAGCATTATATTCCATCAAGTGTTGGAAGCAAGCAAAAAAATATGTGATCAACAAAAATATTTCACCAAGATATTATAGCCTGATAAAACTATACTTCATGCTTGCAAATGACTAAATTTGTTGATTAAATGTTTAGACTATGCTGATTGCAATTGTTCCATGAAAAAAGAAGAAGCATTTCAAGAAAATTCACAGATTTTTTTTAATGATTGTAAGAAGAAATGGAGGTTCTTAAAAGGCCGCCACACTAGACACCCCAAGCATATCACTCCTAACTCCAACAGATGTTTCATTTGTAAGTGTAAAGGTCACTTTGTAAAGACTTGTCCACAAAAGAAGGCCCAATCATTGAAGTTAATTGAATTTCTAGGTTAAAATACAAAGTTCAATCCTGATAATGATGAAGTTGAATCCTTATTCTCGCTTATATATGAGATCACTCCTGGTACCATAGCTATTGTTACAGATGAAAGTTTTGATGAGATCTATGAACTTTACCAAGCCCAACCTACCATTACCCCTTCACATCCAATACTTTTACCCCTTGTTATCATTCTTACCTCTATATATGCTAAGTCTATCAAAGCCATAACCTTATTTGACATGTGAGCCTATAAAACCATTCTTCACCCTAAAGTTCTTCCACCTCATTGGTGGGTCCCACATTAAGAATCCAAGCTGTAGATAATCAAGTATTCCATACCTAATTCAAAAGTAAAAAGCCTATTACCATATAATTCCTGCTCCAATGTTCAGTCAAAACCCATATCCTTGGTTCTTTTTTACTTAGTAAAGATTTAGTTATTGGATTTGATGTTTATTTCAAATCCAAGTTCAGAATCCTTCTTCGTGGTATTCAGTATAAAGCTCATTTTCTCCCATATACAATTATCACTTCACTTTATCAAATCCAACCCTCTCTCATAGAAACTATTGCCCACATCAAAGCCTAAATTATCCAACACTCATGTTCAAATTCTCATCAAGAATTTCTTGTTAAATGTTCTTATCCATTATAAAAAAATCCAAAGTTTTTTTATTAAGCTTTCTTTCAAGCTTAATGAGGATATCAATCCTATGAAAGTCAATCATTCAGGAATGAATCTTGAGCACAATACGCTAGCTCAGGATAAATGTGCCCAGTTACAGGCTCAAGGTCTCATTAAACCTATAGACTTACAATGGTCTTGTGAAGCCCTTTACATTAATAAAAGGTCTAAGAAAAAACGAGGCAAGCTCAGGTTGGTAAATATTTATCTACCCTTGAATCATTTCCTACAAGATGATAAGTTTTCTTTGCTAAAAACCATGACATTATTCTCATGCCTTCACAATGCCAAAGTTTTCTCCAAGTTTGATCTTAAGGCTGAGTTTTGGCAACTTGGCAGTCATTCTGAAGACAGATACAAAGCATGTTTCTGTATACTAGATTATCATTATCAATGACGAGTCATACTTTTTTATCTTAAAGTGGCACCCTTATTATTTCAAAAGGCCATGATTAAAGTATTTGAACCCATACTTCGATCAACTTTATTCTACATTGATGACGTGTTACTTTTCTTCATAGATGAGGAGTCATATGCTGCTTTATTAAAACAATTTACAGATATTGTTCACCACTATGGTATCATACTTTCTGAAAGCAAAATGCTCATCTATAAAAAAAAAAATTAAATTTCTTGGCACGATCTTTACAAATGGTACTTATACACCTGACACCCATATAGTTGAAGAACTCTAAAAGTTTTCAGATGGGCCCCTCATGATAAAGCAAGTCCAACAGTTTTTGGGAATTGTCCAATACCTTAGAAATTTTATCCCTTAAGTTGCATAGATTACAAGGCCACTTCAACTCATGCTTAAGAAAGAAGCAGACACTTGGATAGAAAAACAGACTCAAACAGTCAGACAATTAAAGACAACCATAAAAAATTTACTAGTTTTAGTCATTCCATCAACAGGATAATGCATACTTCAAACTAATGTTAGTGACAAGTATTGGAGTGTTGTACTTCTATAACATAAAGATGGCCACCGACACATATGTGGCTATAAAAATGGGTCATTCAAGGAGTCAGAAACCCACTACCACTTCGCTTTTAAGGAAATCTTAGTTATAAAGTATGACATCCAAAAATTTAAGTTTCACCTGGTTACCTATCACTTTACAGTTGTCATAGATTGTTCCTCCCTTCAAAAAATGCTACAATTTAAGAGCAAGATGCTTCCTTATCGACACCTTTTGAGATTAGCTGAGTGATTTTCCAAGTACACCTTCATCATCGAGCATATAAAAAGAAGCAACTTAATCATATACATGCTCACCAGACCATTTAATTCACAAACACTACTCGTTCCCCTGATTCTTATAGCCTCATTTTCCAATCCTCCTCCACTTGAACAAAACTTTCCTGCAAATAACTTACCTCCTTTTGCTTAAGAAATCGTTCTTAACCACACTCTTGACATGCAGGCAAAAGACAAACTATTTAGCCTCCATGATTACCTTCTTCTCAACTATAATATGTCTTCCCTTTGTTTCCAAAGCTTAAGCATTCATCCCAAATATCCTTTCATTCACCTATTCACCTTCAAACTTGCTGGATTGTTCCTCAAAGAACTATACCTTTTTTTATGGTATTGTTGTCACCTATACCATATTGTTATTAAGTTTCCTACTGTTTCTTTCATTCCAAATTTCTCAGGACATCTTGGCTGGCAGACTTATGAAACTATTCTCAAAAGTTCCTTACTTGGTTCTACAACCCCACATAATAGATCTCTCATCTCCAATAGAAAAAAATCCAAATAGCCTTATTCACAAATCTACTAGATTGAAGTAAACCACAATACACTTCATAATAAATCTATTAAGCAAGTTTGTGCCCATCTGTTCTTTATTTTTATATTCCATAGGTCTTTCAAAGCTTTAGTAGATAATCTGGTTATGAGTTTTCCATAGACTGTAGTATACAAAACTCATCCATACTCTCTGTATGAAAACTCTTTAAATAACCTCTTAGACATCAGGACCTTGCAAGAAATAGTGTGCCTTAGGAATAATATTATTCCTAATGAAATATGGCCTAAAGGAATAGACCCTGATGAAAAAATTGATGATAATCTGTATGACCTTCAATATTTTGCTCATCTTTATAACTTGCAGATGTAGTATTAAAAAAAACTCAAGCAGATAATTTTGGGAATACCAAAAGTTTTGGAACCACATGAGATGGAAATGATTTGAGAAGATGACTATGTGTTGGCCCTATAAGTCCAAACTAATCCTCATCAGGATAGCTTGTCACACTAAAATCTCACTCCAGATCATGAACCTATTGTTGATTGATATTAGTATTGTACTAGCTTGTCGTTTGCATCATCAATCATATAAAAGTGCATTATTAAGTGTGTTTCAGTGCTTTCTGATGTAAGGTGTGATGTAAACAAAAGCCTCCAAAGAAGTATAAATAGAGGTTGTGTGTAATATTGTAAGGCAGAATCTTGGGAGGGTAGACATCGAAAGAGAAGCCTCTTAAATAAAGAACCTATATTTTTAATTCTTTGTTCTTCAAGCCGTCTTTACATTTTAAACTAGAAGCTTTTGTTATATCAGATAAGACATGACTTCAATACGTAGCTATTAAGTGCCTAGAAAGTTGGCCGTGTTAAGCCAATATGTGAAAGTATATGTCTCATAATTGTGGTATCAGCAAGTCATAGTTTCCACTAAACATGACCCTCACCATGATGGGGATTTGTATTTTTTTTGGCATAAATAATGATATCAAGTGTTGCAATTAAGTTTCAAAGAAATAAATAATTTAACACTTAGATTTAATAAGTTAATATTATTTTAATTAGATAATAAAAAAATTAATAATAATAATAATAAATAAACTAAAAAAATCACAATAATTTGAAAAGAAAACTTTGGAAGTATGTAGTTGCATTAAAAAGAGATAAAAAAAAAAAACTAGCTCTAGTAATCTTGAGATAATATGATAAACATGTAACTTTGGTAATAAAAGATGAGTTAACGTAGGTTAACCTCTAAAACTTATGGTCCAAGTTATGAGCCCAACATATTTTGATATAAAAGAAATTAAAAAAAATCATAAAACTATTTTAAAAAATTAATGTCAAACAATAAGATAAAAAAATAATCTAAAAAAAGAATATCGATCAATATTAACTTTTCAAACCATGACCCGAGTCATTAAACCTTAAGTATCATACATGAAAAAACCTAAAATCCAATCCTCAACAAATCACATGTAAAGGATTAAATCGAGAGAAAAAATCAATTACACAAAAGGTTCTAAAATAAAAAGTGGCAATTAAAAAATCAATAATACTCGAGTTAAGTTGTAAAGACATAGCACTAAAGTTGTCAAAAACGCTTTTTTGACATGACACGGAATATACAATATAAACTCTAATCATAAACTTATATCGTAAAATCATAAGTAAAATATTTTTAATAATTATATATTAACAATTTCAATCAAGTAGTAGTTAACAATATAATACAATAAAAATAAAAATAAAATAAATAATAGAAAAGTCCAAACACTTTTATTTTGTTCACATTGATTCCTCTACTTCTTGGAAAAATCGACCCCTTATTTTTTCATTTACAATAAATGAGTCCCTTCAAATTTTGATAGACCATTTAATATTAATTACTTCAAGGTCAAGCATGCCAATTTACAACTTTTATTCTATATATTTGCCAACTAAAACAAAGTAATATATCAATTGATATGTTAATAGTTTATATAAGAAATTGTGAAGAATGAATAGGTATTTAAGTTTACAAAAATAAAACCCACAAATAACTTGTATCATTAAAAAATTATAATAATTATAGTCAAAATCAAGCCCTTGATTATCAAATTGCACAAGTTTTGCAAGATATAAATTTAAAACAATAAAAATGTTAAGATACAGATTACTAGAATGCATAATTTTATATTTTTTTAAACTCGTAAAATCGATATGATTTTACCGAGTTTGAACGAGTTTGACCGAGTTTAACTGATTTTACTAGTTTTTGAGTTTTAATCCGATTTGACAAGTTAAATGCATGTTGACTTTTAAAATCATAAGATTTTAATTGTCAACTCGCTTTTTTGATAACATTGCATAGCACTATAAATTTTGATTGCACATGAAATTGAAAACTATTACAACTTTTATAAAAAGACCAAGAAAAAGAAAATTATAAATAAAAAGAATGACCACATTTAAGAAATTATATATGACAAATTAGAATTAAATTATTAAATTGAAAACAAATAAAATTTAACAAAAGACCAATGATAAAAATTAAAAATCAAAAGAAAAAGGACTAGAGTTGAAGTATTAACAATAAAGAGGATCAACTTGTAATTTTCAAAGTAAGAGAGAAGAAAAAAAAGAAAAAGGATGGTCGATAAACAACAAATTACCCCACCATTACCGACATGAGCCATACCGAGAGAAAGAGAATGTAATATCACATCCAAAAACATAGCCAACACGCATTTTATGTCATAAGAAAGCACCATACGCACCATCTAAAATGCATGGACCCTCCCACATATCATCAATATTTTTGTATTAATTAATATTTAATTGAATTAAAAGAAAAGGATGATCTTGATTACATTGTTCTAGAGAGTAATGAAATGAGTCAACATGGATGGGTTTTTTGCCTTCAACTTTAGCTTTTTTTTGTTCTATATATATAATCAATTTTAAGAATTTCAAACAAATGTCAACTATGTGACATTATATAATGAAATGATTGTAATTCAGGCTTGATGTATTATAATTAAACCTTCACTGGATCAAAAAGTAGTTAAACTCGCTATATCATTGTACACCTTTATACTTAGTAGGAAAAACGTGTTTCGAAACATCAAAAACCTTTCTCTTGCTTGTAGACTCCATGAAAACACCAAAACGTGTCCAAATGATTGCCATGAGAACACCCCATGGCAATTATTGAATGAAAGAGCTAGCTTAGGAGTGCCAAGTTTGCTGTAATCAATATATAGTTATATAGGCACAATAGTATCCGACTACAGGAGCTAGGGTTTCCACCAGCTGTAGCAGTGGTATCATGGACCTAAACTGAGGCCTAGAATGAAGAAGATTTCAATGATCAATATTCAATTAGAAGGCATATTCCAACCGTGTAAGAGAGTACCTGGCCTAGGTGATGGTCCGGAATAATATCGGGAAATATTCTTTGGCATGTAAAGCTTGCAAAATGGGGCCTAATTTTTTAAGCATCGCACATAGCAATCACGCCGCCATGATCACCAGCTTGAAGAATTTGCTAAAGCTTTTTGCGAAGGCCAGTGATAATTTGTTTAGTTGTTTCTTTCTTCCTGGGGTCCTTGTTGTATCATTCAATATGGGAAAAAAGAGGGAGATATTTGCTGCAGCAAGATTAATGGGGTGAAAAGTTACCAGCAAGTTGGAGTCCAAAGTCTTGTCTAGCTAGTTAGCAGAAAAAGTTCTGCGCATGCAACAATGGAGCCATGAAATTGGAGCCAGCAGGGACAAATATAGCCACAAAAAGATTTTTAGGTTACAGCTCAGCTCAGTCTATTTATGCATTTTGGAAGAACTGTAGTGAAACCTTCCGCAGGCACTCACAATTTATTGTGGATTCTTACATTAAATTTACCGATTTATCCCTACCACGTAAAAACATTTAGCTTGGTTAGGAGGGTAACTGAGTATTTTTCTTAGGATACAAATGTCATTATCAATTTCACAAGGGACATTGTAGTCATCCTCTATATTTTTATTGCACATTAAAATTACTAAATCACTTTTAAAAGTTATTTTCATTTAATTAGAATTAAAAGAAACTTTTGGTTTTTTACATTATTTAAAAGATTAGATTGACTAAATTTCCCTAAAATCAAAATTTCTAAACCTTACATCTAGAGTGTTTATGTCATTTCTCTTGGGTTTTTTTTTATTTTTGGTTATTAAGTTGGGTGAGGGAAATGTAGTCTTTTAAAGAACACCAACCTCCTCTGCAATGTTGGAAGATAGACGTCGTTCCCTTCTATATGGGCTTAGCACATATAGTGGTTACAATAAATTTCACTTGTTGGATGCCCCATTCTTTTCTTTTTTTCTTCTCTCTTTCGTTTTTTAAGTTTTGTGTTGGTCATTAGAAAAATGATGTTTGTCTTATTTTATGATATTTCAAGTTTTACTTTTAATTTTTAATTTTTAATTTTTAATTCTTAACTTTTTTATTAAAATTTAAACATATTTTTAATTGATGATATTTAAGGTTTAATCCTCAATATTTTGATTTCTAATTTTGATTCTTATATCTTTTACTAAATTTTAATTTGTTTATAATTTTATTCTTAGATCTATAACCTTGATTTTTTTTATTTTTTCAAATTTCATCCTCATTCTCTTAGTTTTTATTTTTTGTTTTGAATTCTTTTATTAATTTGGTTTTTCTTTTTAATTTTACTCTTTAATTCAAAACTTTAGGTTGTCCTCTCATTTATTTATTTTCTCAAATACGATCTTTATTTTCTTAATTTCTATTTTTTTATCTTTTTATATAATTGATTTTTTATTTTTTTTATTTGACATTTGATTTATTTTCCCATAGTTTTTAAACCTGGCCCGAGAAGCGGTCTAGAGCATGTACAGGTGGGTTGACCTGAGTTAACCTAAGTCGACCAAATCTTTTTATTTTATAAAAAAAAGTTAGAATAATATCATTTTGAAAAAAAATAATTAATGTGTTTTGACCAGGTTTTGATTAGGTTTGCCTAGAGCTAACTTAGTCACGGTTTAGTTTTTTACTATTTTACACCTCATCAATTCTCCCTCAATTTCATTTGAAACTTAGTCCAACCTAAGCCCAAGGTCGAGTCTAGTTTTAAAATAGTGGCTTTTTAGAAGGGGTGCATTTAGTTTCGTCACTAGCTAGCGTGATGATTTGGAAAATCAACCTAAATGAATATCATTTTTTCTCCAATTATACCCTTTAAAGTTCATTTTGATAAATGAACTTTGTTATTTTCTTTTGTATCCTTTTAATTAAATTATCTTCATCACATGATCTAGACAATAGGTTTAGCTGAGTGACTTAAGTATTTTTTAGGTAACCTTTTTTTTTTATTGTTTCTTGTTTTTTTTCTTTAAAATTAAGCCTTTTATTATTATTTTTTCTTATTTTGTCTTATATTAGGTTATCTTGTTTACATTATTTCACTCATTAGTTTTGATAACTTTACCAGATTTTGATGGTTCTTTGGTTTTTAGACTTATTTTTGTTCATTGATTTTTTTTTCTTTGATATCATCCTTTTATGTTTGAATTCTTGGGAATTGACAATTGTTATTTTTTAAAAATGTTTTCTATAAAGTCAAGTCATGGATTTGTTTCCCTACTTTAAAATGCCCTAACATCAATTGAGCATCACTTTTTTACGTTATATTCTATACTTGATAATCAAATATTAAAGCTAATGGTTATGTATAAATCCATACAATTATTGTACTCTCAACTTTTTTTTGCTGTTTTTGAACTTTACTTTTTCAATTAAATCTTTCAATGACCTCATTAGATAAAATTTGAAACTATGATAAATATACCAAATTAAAGGAAAAGAATTCAAATATAAAACATGAAAAAAATATACATAATTTAAAATTCTTAATAATTTTTTTGTCTAAAAATTCATTTTATATATTTTTCCATCTCTAACTTTGAAAGATAAGAGAGAAAGTCACATCAAAATGATAAGAAGAGAGAAAATCATTTATTTAACCACTTTTCAGTAACATTTGTTGTTCTAGGTGTTAATAGGTTACGTTTGATGATAAGAGTTTGATAATGATAGTTTTGTTTTCTCTCTAAACATCCCTAAACAAGGAGATCTTTTACCATTTAATTTTTTGATTGTGTTTTTATAGGTTTTTTTGAGGTGTTTTTATTTTAATTTTTTGATTGTGTTTTTATAGGTGTTTTTGGGGTGTTTTTAAGGTTGGTAAATGATTTAGGTAGGTTTTTATGATGTTTTGAATGTGTTTTTATATGAAATAGGCTGACAAATTATTTTCAACCCGAAAAAACCCTCCCTGTATGATGGTGATCAAAATCTAGGATGTAATTGGCAATGAGTCATATGTTTAAAAAAAAATTAAAAAAAAAGCCCAAGTGTCTAGGCTTTTTGATTAAAAGTTGGACACATTTAACCATCAGGCCATATTTACAAGCATAATTTTGAAACCCGACTTGGTATGGCGGGTCAACCTGGGACCCGATCGACCCGAGCTTGGGATTGGGTTGGGTCTAAGTAAAAATCCACCGAGGATTTAGCCTTGCAAAACCTGATTGACCTGGCAAACCCAACTAAGACCCGGTCTTTTTGTATATTTATAGACATACACACACGTAACGATGTTATTTACGATTAAAACCACGCTACAAATCAAGTATCTTCAATGAAGATGAATTAGAGCATCGTCCAAAACAGAGCCATAAAAAATCCCATCTTCAATGCTAAATGTAGGAGATAAAGAAAAAAACAAAGGCTTTAAACTATTTCAAGACTTTTTACAAACTGCGCATTGTCCTTTTTGTGGTAAGTCGATAGAGATAAATAAGAGCCATTGATTTGATTGTTGCCGATCAATATGAGCCATGAGATTCCAAAAGAGGATAAAAGGAGCTAAAGGTGACCTAACTCGGTTGAGAAAATCCAGTCTCACTCACGAGTTTGAAGGATATAAAGAGTTGCAACTTAAGGAGACTCGATGAGTTGGATTGGAGAGTCGAGGACTACAACTCGAAGGAGGTAAGCTGGGAGTATGGGGTTAGGGATTGTGAAAGAGAGAAAACGAGAGGGGATTATGGTTTCAAAGGTTTTTATGTTAAGGGTCATTGAGGCTGGCTTTACGAGAAAAAAGGGAGAGGGAAAGGAAGGGAAATCAAGATAGGGGAAAGGAAGGAAAAAGAGGAGGATGAAAGGTAAAGTTAATTTTCACTATAAGAAAAATTAAATAAAACTTTATTATACAATTTGCTGAAAAACAAACGTAAACAAAACTACCTTGGAAGCAAAGAGCACAAATCAGCCTTTTTTTTTTGTTGATCCGAATCAACCATTTGATTTGTGACTTGATCATTAGACTAGGTAAACTACCGAGTCAGGTTTAAAATCTATGTTTACAAGCATGGTTTTTTTTTTTATTCATTGAATTCTTTTTCTTCTTTGGGTGGACTTTAATTTATTTATTTATTTATTAGGTTTTCAAGTTTCCTATTTTTTATTATTTATGTTTTGGTTTTTTTAAAATAAATTTTTATTTTGTTGATTCGAGGGACATTTTCTTCAAAATAAAATATTATGACATATAAGAGAAAATTAGAATATGTAAGGGGTAGTTTAAAAGAATTTTTTATTTTTTTTCATTGTATATTTGAATTTCCCATGACAATTTATTTTTGTTTTTTCTTAAAAAAATGAGTATATATATGTGTAATAAAATTGATAATTAATGATATTTTTACATTTTTAAAATATAATTTGTTTTATAAAAATATATAATTACTATATTCACCACATGAAATGCAGGAGCAAAAGACTCATTAAGGCGTCATTTGATTAATATTTATACTATAGTATCTAATTAAATAGTTTGAAGGAATTATAAAAAATAAATTAAAAATAACTCTTTAATATTATGTAATGAACAATTAATTTAATTTTGTTTCCACGGGTACGCCTAGCGTTTTCCTCTTTTCTCCTCAATTTCAGTTTTTAATATTAGGTTTTTGTTAGATGTTTTTTTAATTTTTCCTTTTAATATTTGATTAATTTTAAAAATATATTTATATTTATTATTACATAATTGAATTAAAAAAATTAACCTAATAAAATTCATAATCTGAATAATAAATTTATCATATTAATTTAAGTTGACTCACATCAATTTAATATAATACCATTTTAATATTTTTTTTAAAAGCTAACTTTAAGACTTTTTTACATTAAAAAAAAATTAGTCTCACTTGTAATGTAACATGGCTAGTCATCCAGTCTTGTATTACAGAGGGATTTAAGTTTGTGATCCTTTTACTGTGTGATAAATAAATATTTAATAGTTTTTTATTATTTTTTTATCAATTTATTCTATATTTTAATAGTATAATTTTTTAAAATAATTTTTTGTTGAACCAAGGTTGATCTAAAATTGAAATAGAGGAGAAAATAGGATCAATTTCAATAACTCAAAGGACAGGGAAAGTATTAACCCATTTGAAAATACAGAAACAAGGGACTTAATTGCAAGTTCTTCAATGTTATGGGCGGTGATTAAATGGTCACAATGTGGGGGAGCAAAACATTAATTTTAAAAGTCAATCAATCATGTCAATACGAAATGTCAAAATTGCACATTCTGATTCATCCCAGCCGTTAGATCTCCCTTAAAGCTCGAAAGATGTCCGTCGGAGATGTCCATTCAACGGCTCAGATGTAAGCAAGTCTTGTAACAACATAGATCCAAATTCCAAGCTCAAACACACCCAGTCAAATCATACCATAACAAGCAATAACTACAGGAAAAAGGTCTTGACACGTGTAATTCACCAATATGACCGAATTACCCTCAACCGTCAAATCAAAATGCACTAATCCTTATACAAAAACAACGAGTCACTTCTTGAGTCCAAAAAACTAAAAAGTGTATTTTTCTGTGCTTCAATCACTGTCAACAGTGGAGGTCGTTTTCGTCTTTTCAGACTAAACGGTCATTAAAATTCTATTGGCGGTTAGAATTGCCAGGTGACTTGAAGGGTATGACGGTGCGTGACATCAGCCTGATGTTGGGGCCAGTGACAGATGACACGAACTTGACCTTGGCCTATCATCCAAATATATCCGTACAATCTGTTTCATTGCCACAGTGTTAAATTGCATATTAGGAGCAGCTTCCTAGTTTGGCTCCTCCTGCAAAAACAAAATCAAGGACAAATGACTAACAGTGTTATAATTAATTCTTGAAATTAATTAATTTATCTTTTAAATATTTTACACAAATTAAATCATTTATAACATTATCTAACTATTTCAATTATTATTATCATTACAGAGACATTGCAATAAAATTATTGTTTCTATTATTACCAACATCACTCTTATCTTTATCATTATTATTACTTTATTAACTATCATAATAATAATAATAATAATAATTATTATTATTATTATTATTATTATTATTTGTTAATTAATTATGAGCATATGAATTAACTTATGTATATCTCAATTAATCTTTTAAAATCTTAAATTTAATAATTATATAAGATTATAGAAATTATGAAATTTCTAACACTCAAATTAGTAACATCAAGATAGCAAAGTTAGGACTTTATTAGTTAAATTACAATCTTTTTAAAATTTAATTATTATTATTTTATTATGCATGATCATTATGTTATATTGTCATGGTATCCATCACATTATTGATCATAAAAGATCATTTTTATGCTGTGGTATTGAAAGTTTCTGACCTGGGCGCTGAGAATTGTATTCTTGATGTTTCTAAGGTTTCTTGAACACAATAAAAAATGATGACGTATATAATGCTAGCTTCTATGATTGCAGGTGTTAAAGCATCAACCGATGAATAACGTGACTGATATGAGAGGTGAGAATAGGGCTAGAACTCTGTTATCTGATATGATCTGCAATTGTGAGTTTGTAACCAAAGCTTGTGTTCTTTGTTTTTTCCATCTGAAATTTTCTGGGTTTTTTGACTGGACATCAAGCGAGTAACAGTAAAAATACGAGCATCTCTCTCGTTCACAGCAGTTTCCTCGATGAGCAGGGGTACTTTTGAACAGTCATATATGAGCTCGGGACCCAAAGAGATACCCAAAGATCTCATTCGGGAAAAAGAGAGGACGCTGTTCACATCGGTGAAGAGATGTTAGTGTCAATGGCATAAAACAGTTTTCATGGGCTCCAAGAGAATGTTTGAAATAGGATTCCAGCTCTCTTTAGTCACCTTCACCAAACTAAATGTTGTTTGCTAGAAAAAAGAAGTGTTTTGTGCATGTTATTTAGGGTACACTTTTGTGAATTCTACCTGCGTAATTGACTTGTTCACGTTTAAGCATTCGTGTTTTTTTGTATTTCGATAATAATAATAATAAAATATAAAATAAACTAATAATATATTTTATTAAAAATTAATTTTAAACATATTTTATATGAATAATATATTAACAAATATGATAATTTACATAAAAAACTTAATTTGAAAGTTTAAATGTTTAAGAACAAAAAAAAATGAAAACTTGGAATAAGTGTTTATTTTAATACTTAAATGTAAATATTTATATCTTACTTAATAATATAATTAAAATGAACTCATACATTTCATTTTATATACATTAAATGATTGATAATAATCAAATATATAATTGTGGAATTAGCTAGAGAATCCAAATATACATGATTTATAAGCCATTCTAAAAGTATAATAACATCAAAATCATGATTAATTCTTAATTATAGTCTAGTTTATGCTATTAAACTTTTATATCTTAGCATAATTACTACACTTAAACACTTTCATATCGTATAAGTGTTATCCAGTGAGGTATAGAAATATTAGAATTTTAAATTCCAATATCTACTCTATTGAGGAAAAAAATCATCATTATAAATCTTTAAAAGTTAGGTAAAAATATAATGTTCAGATATGATTTGGTATTTGAGGTATAGATATAGGCTTGTTGAACCACATTAAAATAAGTTTGTACATTCACTTTCTTAACTCTTTACCTTAAGTAGTTTATTATCCTGTTGATTATTGTATTTACTTAAAGTAATTTATTTAAAGTGTAAAATTTAGTAATATATCTAATTCACCTTCATTTAGTTGTCTTGATCTTTGAACAACATGACTTACTCAAATAATACTTGGTAAAAATATATTGTTGAGATATATTTGCATAATTGTAATTATATTAGAAAATTAAATTCATAAAAATATTTGAATGCTAGCATAGGTTTGATATTGTACTTTAGGTCATTCTTGTCTATGCTAAAATCTTGATTAAGATCTGTCATGGGAAACAATGGCAATAATCAACACAACATTTTGATTTTGATTTTCTTTTTTCTTTTTGGTTTTTGGATTATTTTTTATTTAATGTCTTAATTCTCAGCATGTTTTAGATATACTCTTTTAGGCAAACTTCTCCCAGTGAAGAAGACAACAATTGTCACTGCTAATCTTTTAAGATGAATTTAGCTTTTTATATATAGTCCACCACTTTGCCAAATTGCTACTTTAAAGCTTAATCCTTTTCGAAAATTAAGGTTTTAATTATTGATTAAGTGACATTTGAAATGATAGATCATGGTTGTTGTGTTGACATTCAATTAATCTAACTAGAACTATATTGGGAAAAAACAAATTTTGATATAACCCTTAAAAAAATTTTAATCATGCTTTTAGACTTAAACAATTCATTATGAAATGAATTAATTATTGATTTAACAAATTATTATTTCACGATCTTTATCCTTTATAGATCTTTATCCTTTATAAATGTTAGTTTAGTAAGCAGGTTGATTGATTTTTTTATTTATCTAATGTCACAACTAGCATAGTTCCGTAGTATAGGGCATCAATAATACCTTGTAGTATTTGTTTTTCTTAATGAGGATTAATATTCTTAACTATAACCATCCTTATTTGCTTTCTAATTAAAATATGCTTGATAATTATAACAAACATCTTTTGTCGCATCCTTTATATCTACAAGCAATTATAAGAATATTTGAAGGTTAAAACATGTGAGAAAATAAAGTTCACAAATTAGGCCTTGTAAGGGAATTGATTATGCCATGTATAGTGCATATATGTGTGTGAGAGAGAGGGAGAGAGAAAGAGATGCAACTTACACGAGATATAATAATTATAATTATTATAAAAACTAAAAAAAAAAACTAAAGATAAGCCATTGTTCATATGAGCACTAAACTTTTTATCCAATTTCTTTTTAATTTTAATTTTTTTTCTTTCAATTAGATAATCTTATGGTCAAATTATATGAAATTAGGCTCTAAATTAAAACATGAAAAAAAAAATACATGACATACCGCAGATTCATGAAAATTTTTATTTTGATATAAAAGCTCATTTTGTTAATTTTTCAATTCCTAAGTTAGTGAGATGGGAGAAAAGGTTACTAGAAAACAAAAAAAACAAAAGAAAATGGCTAGTTATCGCGATATCAACAACAAATATTGTCTAACTTGGTGTCAATGGATTTTGTTCGATTATAAAAATTTAATACTGGTAGGTTTTTCCTTTCAACATATCTAGAAAAAGAAATCGAGTTCTATTTCAAATTTTTTTTAGGTTCAATTGGTTTTGGTTTTGGTTTTCTTGGGTGATATTGGGGTATTTTAAGGTTAATATATGGTTTAGAAAGACTTTCATTATGCTTATTAGATGTTTTTAAGTGAACATTGGTTAAATAATGGATTTTCAACTAAAAAAACCCTACCTCATGATTTTCCATCCACTATAGTGGTGGTTGGATTATGAGTTTGGCTTAACAAGCGACGCATTGTCTGCCCTAACAGGCAATAAGTCACATATTTCTTTCTATTTTTCTTTTTCTTGTGTTTACATGCTTATATGTTGAACTTACCCAAAGAATAATAAATAAATCATGCAAAATTAAATATCCAAGGTTATTTTTAGTTAATATCCTATGATTAAAGGAATAGATATAGAAAAGATAGAAATATTTTTAATTGGTAAGAAAGAGATAAAAATAAAATGTAACAAACCCAATAATTCTAAAAGAGTTTACTGGGCCAAATTGTAAACTTGAAAATTTGAGATTGAAATTGACTAGTATTTTTACTTAATTAAAAGTAATTCTCAATATATATATATATATATATATATATAGTTGGTAATAAAAAATTTCCATACATTATTAAATGACAATAACTGTTTTAAATAATCAACTAAACTATGCTTGAATTTTAAATTGTTATTGCAGATTATATGGACCATAACTTTTGTTTTGAACTTATTAGATATCTTTGAACCTTTCATTTTATATTGGTTATGCTTGCCAACTATTCTTCACTATCATACGATATGTCACACATCTAACCGCTATTAATTCTCCACTGTTGCATTGCCTTAAACCTAGGTATAACAACCTCATTTTCTTTGTCCTCTATACCTTTTTTTCTTCAACTATATGATCTTTCATTTTCTTTATAAAAGCCACAAAATCCTTTAAGATTACATCTTGATTTATGTTGAAAAACTGATATTTTGTAATGATTTGGTTACATTCCTTTCACTTTCTAGCTCATTGTCCGTAAGGTAAGGAAATTTTTCTTTAAGCCATTTTTTGGTCACTCACATTATATCTTTAGCATTCTATCTACAGAAGTGCAAAAGGTTTTCTTTCTTACAACATCTTCTAATATTTGTTTTTTCCTTATGCTCCTATAACTTCTTTTAGTCCAAGTTGTGGAAGGCCTTCCTATAGAGTCAATAATTTAGCCATTATTTGGTTGGTTAGACCAATCCTCTTCTTTAACTGTGAAATATAGAAAGTAGGATGAACTTTCACTCCTTCTAGCAACTGTAAATGGTAAGCTATTCAACCAATCTTCTTGTCAATTTAAAAAGGCCCTTAATACAGGGAACCTAACTTGTTGTTTCTTTGTTATGGTATGCTCAACTGACAATGAGGCTTAAGTTTCAGGCAAGTCCACTCTTCTTATTAAAATTCTAGTTCCTTTCTTTTTTGAGTTGCATCTCTCTTTTGCTTTTGTTAAGCCTTGTCTAAATTAATTATGATTGTTTTAATGATGTTGAATATATCTCATAAATGCTTTTTATATGCCTAGTTTTTGTGAGACTGAGGATATGGTTAATTAGGGTAAGGAGACTACACCTTTATAATGCCTCAAATGATGTACTTTATAGAGACTCGTAGGAAATATTTTGCTAAAATTTAGCCATAGCTAACCATCAAGAGTAGTTTTTAGGGTTTTCTCTTATAAAGCACCTTATATAATTTTTCATTGTTTTGTTATCCACTTCTTGGATAGTAAATAACTCTTGCTAAAATAAACTAGTGAACACAAGATCTCTATTTATTATAATATTAGTTGGAATATCATGTAGCTTCATAGCTACTTTACTTGTTGTATAGGGATGAGTCAGAACTATGAAGTGAGAATACTTTTTAAATTGATCAACTACTATAAAAATAATTATATACCTCCATGAAAGGGGTAATCCCTCTATAAAATCTATGGAAATGGATTTCCATAGATTTTATGGAATTGATAGAGGTTGTATTAGTTTAGATGGCTTAATGTTCTCTTTCTTAACCTGTGACATATTTCACATCCCTTGATATAGTTCTTTACACCAGTCTTTATGCCTATCCAAAAAAAATCTATGTGAGCTTTTCATATGGTCTTTTTAAATTCTAAAAAGCTGTCTTAAAAATACTCTATAATTTATATCTTAAAAGGATATTCTTTACTAAGGAAAATTCATTCTTTATACAACAATACTCTTTCTTGTAGATGGGACTTGATTCTTTGTAGTGTATCTCTTTTCATTTGCTTGAGAATTTTCTATACCTCAGAATCAATAGAATAAATTTCCTTTAACTGGTCCACCCAGTCCACTATAGGTAATGCGATAGCCTATAATTCACCATTAATTATATCTTTCTTCTTCTTCTTGAAAGTGTACTAGCTATTAATTTTTATTTACCTGCTTTAAACTTAACTATGAAATCATATCCTTGAGGATTGGATACCCATTTTCATTGCATTAGTGTGTCAATTTTCTATTCCAAAATACACTTTATGTTTTTCAAGGCTGTTTTGATTTCCATTTTTTTACTATTATTACTATAGAAAATAACTTATTTTCATATGTTAAAACACACATATCAATTTCTTATCTTTTAAACCCTTACTTAAAAAAGATAAATGTTTGTCATCTTTTATGAGAACTGCTCATATCTCAACACCAAATGTGTCACACTTCACTATAAAAGGCTTAGAAAAATCAAGTAGTGCTAGAGTAGTTGGATAACTAACAATATACTTTTATTAATTGAATACTTTCTATGTATGTTGGTCTCAACAAAAAACCATTTGTTTAACTAGTTTGGTTAAAGGGCTAGCCCTAACTTCATATCCTCTAATAAATCTATAGTGGTAAACAATGAGACCCAAAAAATCTCCTAATGCCTTGAGATTAGTGGGCTTTATCTAGTTAACCATAACTTTAATTTTTTTAGGATTGATTCATATCCCTTCTTCATAAACAATATGGCTAAATATTTAATTTTTTTAGCAAAAAAAATTACACTTGGACATTTTGGCATATAATTTATGTTGGGTCAATACAATTAAGACTTAACTCAAGTGAGTCAAGTGTTCTTCCTCTAATTTATTATAAATCACTATATCATAAAAAATACCAAAATAAACTCTTAAAGTATGGCTTTAATACTTCATTCATGATGCTTTAAAAAGTAGAAAGGGCATTTATGAATGCTATTTTAGAAATATCCTCATGTCACATATGAATTTAATGATAACATGATCATATATCCAATTCAAAGAAATAATTGGACTTATAAAACTCATCTAATAATTCATTAACAACTGGAATTAAAACCTTATCTATGATAGTTTCTTTATTTAATACTTGATAATCAAAACTAGAGAAGAAAATGAACTTACAATAGGTCGTATAGTCCTGAATTGTATCAATTGCTTTAATATCTTCTTAATTTTTTTTTTTTTTTATAATATAGGTGTCTATAAGGCCTTACATTTATAGGTAAAACCCTTTTTTTCATTGTGATAGAGTGATATATGAAAGTTCTAGGAAATTATCTCAGCTTTCCAACAAAAAAAAAGGTTATTTGGATTTCTAAAACTTGAGATATTGGCTGAACAGTGTCTGCGCTGCAGAACAGATTTTAACTTCTCCATTGTTGCTATAATTTGAACTTAAAAATAATCTTTTTCACTCTTAGACTCCTTATGAAAATTTTAGCCCTATGTCTTAGCTTTCCATCCATATAGAGTAGACTCAAATCCAAGGTGTACAACTTCAGATATGACCCAATGACTGAAACTATTTATTTATTTATTTATTTTATTAAAAAAAACATGTGTATGTATATGGAGTTGTGATTGTGGCTTACATCTTCTCTTGATTTTACGTCAAAGAACAGCTTAAACACCCTTTATGGGCTAGGGATAGGTTTCCCATCTAGTTCTTTAAAAAACTAGCAAACATTGTCTTTTTTAGTTAGATTTCCAAGACTATGTCGAGCAATTTTTTTTAATGAAAATGGGGTCATAAGACATGAAATGCACATTACACATTGCCACTAAGATATATCCTAAAAGTTAATAAAAGGTTATCTAAAAACTCTTTATGTTTGGAAATAAATCCTAACTTCTGACAATTTTCACAAGTTTTGTAGAACACATATATGTCTATAAACATGGTGGGCCAATAGAATCCATATTGTAAGATTTTTGCAGTTGTCTACTTTGATTAGAAATGACCCCTACATGTCTCAAAATGATAAAATTTAATGACGCCACTTATAAGTTATCAAGAATATGTAAGGGTCATCACAATAAAAGTTCATTTTCTTTAAGAACTTTTCTACATCTTGGGTACTCTAATGAGTTGACAAATATCCTGAAGCAAAAAAATTAACAAAATTAGCATACCAAGGCATTGATATAAGAGAAAGTAAGGATTTGTCAAGAAAGAAAACATCGATTAGTGTGATGTCAGAAGTCGAATCTATTGTCACTCTTGACAAAAGTTCCGCATCAATATTTTTGGTGTCTTTCTTATCCGTGATTTCTTCTTGAGAATAAATCATTTGCAAATTTTCATATTCATCAAACTTAATTTTACACAAAGTGGATTCAATTAATCATAAACTAATTCTTCAATAAGATCCACTTCTTGTAAATCATTATCATATCTAGGTTGTTTGCAAATGTTGAAAATATTCATCTCGAATGTCATGTTTTCAAATCAGTCCATTCCTACAATTAATCAATGTGTTAGAAGTTGCAAAAAACAAACATCCTAAAATAACAGAAGATAAATTATATGCTTCAACAGGTTATATATCCAAAATAATAAAATCCACAGGATAAATGAATTTATTGACTTGTACTAACACATCTTCAATTATTCCTCTAGGCACTTTTATTGATTTATTAGCAAGTAAGAGACTTACAAGAGTTGGTTTTAACTCACTTAAATTGAGACTCTGAAAGACTAAATATGGAAATAAATTCACACTAGCTCCAAGATCATGTAAAACTCTTTCAATTTTATGTTTTCCAATAAAGCAAGAAATTATAGGACAATCAGAGTCTTTATATATCAAAGCATTATTGTTTTAAAGAATGACACTTACTTGTTCAACTAAAAAAACCTTCTTTTCATATTCAATTTTCTCGTCACAGTGCATAGATCTTTTAAAAATTTAGCATAAGAAGGTAGTTATTTAAAAGCATCCAGCAAAGTTATATTAATCCTAACCTGTTTGAAAGTTTCAAAGATTTTAGAGTTATGATTGACTTTTCTTTGTTTGATTATGGCATGAGAAAATGAAAGTGCTAGCGGGGAATTAGTCTTTTCTTCGCAATGTTCACATTCAACCCCTTCTTTATCCTTAAAGATTAACTTATCATCTTTCTCGTAAGCTTCAAGAATGGGTTTTTTAATAACCTTACCACTGTGGAGATTAATGACTGATTTGACATGATCCATGTATTGACTTCTGAAACTACTTGCATTTGAATTGTATTGTCCTTTGGGATTTCACTTTGGTTGAGATGGAAACTATTTCCATGTATTGGCTTCTGAAACTACTTGCATTTGAATTGTATTGTCCTTTGGGATTTCACTATGGTTGAGATGGAAACTATCTCCTGAAAAATAAGAGTACATGTGAATTTTGTATAAGTATCTTTAAAATCTGTTATGCTTTAAGCAAGTTCAGTACTGATTGTCTCTTGTTTTTCAATGAATTCATATAAAGTTTTCTCAAGATTTCTTCTAAGAGGTGGGATAAGGAGGTGCATATCCATGAGAATTTTGACAATTATAGTTGACTTGAAATAGTGGTTGTTAAGTTTATGCATCACCATTTCAACTAAAATTTGGGTGATTTCTCCAACCAAGATTATACATTTGTGAGAATAGGTTATGATTAGGGCTTTGGAAACTATTTAAAATATGGGCTTGTTCATGGAGACATTCCTTGAAAGAAGGCAAATTTTGATAGTAATTAGTTTCATAGATTTGACACACAATGTCTTAAGCATATTTTAATTGATCACTCTTTTTCAATTCTAGTGCCTCGACTTTTCTAGCTAAAGATGCAAACTTGGCTTGGAGGTCATGATTTTCCCTAAGGTTGTACATACCTCCACTAGTTGTATGAGGTTGAGTTTTACCCGATACCTCATAAGTACCTACAATGTCCTAATTTTGAGCATTTTCAGCTAGCAAGTCTAGGTACTCCATTGCTTTATTAGGGTCTTTATCTTTAAAAATTTCATTGCACGTTAATTTAACCATTTACCCATCTTTAGGTGTTAATCCTTCATAAAAATATGAAACCAATCTTCATGTTTCAAAACCATGATGAGGACAAGTATTAAGTAAGTCTCGATATCTATCCCAATATTGGTAAATATTTCTCATGGTTTTTGAGTGAAATTGGTAATTTTTCTTTCGAAAGAGTTTGTTCTATGAGAAGAGAAAAACTTCTTTAAAAATGTTTGTTGCATTTCATCTCAAGCAGGAATGGATCCTGGTCTCAAATTTTATAGCCATGTTTTAGCTTTATCTTTTAATAAAAAAGAAAACAACTTTAATCTGATTGTGTTTATGATATAATTTAAGTTATCATAGGTGTTATAGACCTCATCAAATTCTCTTAAATGCAAGAATATATCTTCTAAATCTAAGTCATGAAAATAAGGTAAAAGTTGAATAATATCTAGCCTAAAATTAAAATGAGATGCATCAGGGGGGAATTATGCATGAGGGTTTACTTGTTCTTATAGGATTCATGTGGTCTCTAAGTGTTCTAACTCGATTATTCTCATTATGAAAAGACTCGTCATCATCTTCGGCTATATTTTCTAAAAATGATAAAGATGCCCTATAAAGTCTACCATTTAATGTACGTAACTAAATTCTCATGCACATGTAGAAAGAAAATAAAATGAAGAAAAAGAAAACAAAAGGAAACAAAACAAAACAAACAAAAATTAGATAAAAAAGTGAAAAGAGAAAATAAAATAAATATTATAATTTATATAAGAATTTACCTCTCCGGCAATGACGCTGAAAACTTAACACGACCAAAAGATTTATGTCTTTTTTCAAATATAGGAGTGTCAAAATAATAAATAACTCAGCAAGACCAAGGTCGAACCACATGGAGGTTAACTATATAAATTATAAATAATAATACTGATGATGATGAATTGAAGAGGACTTTGAGATATAGGATTAATATAAGGATTAAACAAAGGTAAAATAATTGTCCAGCTTAGAGAATCCACTAATAATATTTCAAACAAGTATAGTATAAATTTTTTTTACTACGCAACTGGAAACCACACATAAAGAAGGTTCCAATCGGATTATAAATTGTTAAAATGATTATATTAATTATCTTATTCGAATAATGTTAATACTTATAAATGTTGTCTGGTATTCATGATTATAACTTATGTTAACAACAAATCAAGTTCCTTTCATAGCACAGATGTCGGTTATACCATACGGTTGGGCTATGAAAGTGCCAAGTATTTGTTATACTAAGGGCTATACAACATAAATCTAGATTAAGCATTTAACAAGCAAGGTATTAAAAGTGAACAAGATAACAAATACAAAACATGCTAGTATTAAACATTAAAGTCCGTGTTAAGTTTATATTATACTTATTCTTACACCATTAGTGTAACATTTTCACCTAGACATAATAAACATAGCTAAATATAATTAAAAAAAAAAGAAACATAAATAAATAAGATAAGAACATAAATAATATATAATTTAATTAACTAAAGGAAAGAAAAGGAAATAAAAAGCATAAATAAGATATTAATATATGTGAAACTTAAACATTACAAAAATATAAAGAAAGAGAACAAAAACATTATCTTGATCTGAAAACCAAGATGCATAAATGCATGGTAAATGTCTCCTTTTATAGGCCAAAATTTAAAACTATTGATTTGTTGACTAATTGTTGAGTAGGTGGCCATATCTTCACTTAGTGACAATCCTTATCTTTTTGTCAGAACAAAACGTCGTTGCTAACATTAAAATTTGAATAAACTTTATTCATGAAAGTTATGGGAAATTATCTCAGCTTTCCAACAAGAAAAAAGGTCATTTGGACCACTAGAACTCGAGATATGGGCTGAACACTGAACAGTGTATAAGCTGCAGGATAGATTTTAACTTTTTCATTGTTGCTACAATTTGAACTTGAAAGCAGCCTTTTCAAATCTTGGACTCCCATAAAAGTTTTAGGCCTATGTCTTAGCTTCCCATCAATTTAAAGCAAACCCAAATCCAAATTCTACAGCTCTAGATATGACCCAATGACTGAATAATCTTACACTTTAGACTATACCGGCATATTTTTTCTAAACTTAGCCCTCTCTTTTCTAAGCTTAGTCGTCTCTTTGTCTTCTCAATTTCAATAGTTAAACTTATTAATCAATTATTTTATTTATATTATAGGCCTGCATTTAAGATGAACATTTACTATAAAATAAAGCTATCTTATAATATTAGACATGATATTATAAAACATGTTTTAGTCAAGGAGTTATTGACACTTTAAGTTCAAAATGATGATATAAAACCTTGATAAAAATATATTTTTAAATACTATTTAATATGCGACTCTTCTATGAGTAAGCTTCTTGGGTTTCAAAAATACATTTTGAATCACCTTTAGTAACTTCTGAACTGGAATTTGTGGTTTGTTATTCATATGAGCCCGAGTCTTTTGATTCCAAATTTATAACATCAACCTTTTATTAGTCTTCTTTAATTCCTTTAAAACTCTAAGCCCACCATCCATTATAGATTCTTAGATTTTTAGGCCCTTCAATAATATAATAATGAAACTTGATAGTAAACCTCTTGAAAATCCTATAAAATTAGGCATAATTTTTTAAGCCAGGTTATTTTTAGAACCATGTTATAGTTGCCTAATGGGATTAATAAAACATGAGTTTTGCATATGTGTCCTTGAGCTTTAATTTTTTTGCTTGTACAAATTTCCTCACTAAAAATTTTATTTTCATCATTAATTTTCACCCTAATAGGTGAATATTCTTCAATACTGACCCACACTCTTCTAACCACTTTGAGATGGATGAAATTATATGTACTACCCATATCTATTTATGCTAAAACTACTTAATTATTCATTATCAACCTTATCCTTATAGTTATAACATTACGATTGTCAATCATAAAATATTTTAACCTCTTAGATAAATCAATTACCACCTATGTTTGTTGGCTAATTTTCTTCTACCTTCTATAAGAAATAACTTTGGGCCCTCACATTCATGACCTGGCTCCAATCTTTCATCATACTTGAAGCACAAACTTTTTTCTTTCTTGTCCTTCATGTGTATAGGTATTCATATTTAAATGAACATCTTTGACCTAATCAAACTCTCGAGTTAAGTTGATAGATTATTTTTTTCTAAAATTATGCTTCCATTTGATATCTAATGTCAACACTGGACCTTTATATTTTCCTCCTATATACGTGCAAGTCCATAAGTTGTAATTAAATTAGGAAGATTAATCATTTTTGCACCAATACGAATTTCCTCTTTTAGTCCACCAAAGAAGCAACTTATTTGTAAGTATTAACACCTTTTTTGTATTTTATTAGGTGGAAGTTCCAAAAGAAATATGAAGAGCATTGATAAATAATTCCTAACTATTAATTAAACCAAGCAATTGATTTACCCTCAATGTGAAAACTTGCTAAAAATAATTGATGCTGGGGTGGAGTGTTATGTCATCTAAAAAAGTGAATGGCTTAGTAAATCCATCCTTCAACATCTTCACTATTAATTAGGGAAAACCAAGTTTTATGAATCTTTTTTTATTATGATTCTTAGTTGGTTGCTCCACCTCTCGTCTTTGATACCTATTTACTAGAGTGATAAGTGTATTAAGAGCAAAATCAATAAGTTTTTTTTCTTACATTTTAGTAAGTTATCCAACTTTAACTGATATTTGTTGTTGATTTTGAACAATGTCTTACAGGACTTGCTACTGTGTTTATTGTCTTTGTTGTTAGTCTTCTTGTTGCTACCTCATCCCCGCAACAATCTCAATTAATTGTGATTCTCTTATTCCCTTTATCATGGAAATGAAGCTTTAACACAAATTATAACAAATCCATTAATTCTAGTAGAGTTTACTATGTTAAATTGTAAACTTTGAAGTTTGAAATTGGTATTTTTATTTAATTAAAAGTAATTCTCAAATACAAATGAGTGGATTAAAAGAAAAAAAAAATTGGTGACCAATTTAAGGTGGTCGACCTCCTAAGTAACTAAGCCCAATTGCTAATGAGAAATCCTATACATTATTGAATGACAAAAGCTTCTTTAAATAATCAATTAAACTAGGTTTAAATTTTAAATTGTTGTTGCAACCTATTTGAACCATATCTTTTGTTTTGGACTAATTTGATATCTTTGAACATTTCTTTTTATGTTGGTTATGCTTGCTAACATGTCACACATCATCCAACTGCCATTACTTCTTCATCATTGCTTTGCCTTAAACTTAGGTATAAAACCTCATTTTCTTTCACCTTCGTACCTTTGTCTTTTCCAATTACATGATCTTTCATTTTCATTGTAAGAGCCATCAAATTATCTTATCTTGAAAAACTAATCTTTTGTTTAGAGAAAAATATAAAATAAATTTATCTTTGTGATGTTTTTTTAAATAAATATATATACTTTTAAAATAAAAAAAATATGGTTATTTTATCCTCATATATCTCTTTGATAACAAGATACGTTAATAAGGCAATCATTCATGGTTCCAATTCATTAGTCTAATTGCTTTTTCTTTTTTAAAGTGCATGTCTCTAAACTTGTGGCTCTAGATCTTAAATAATTATTAAAAGCTAGGAATTCATATATTGACAAATCCATATAAGTTTTAAGAGTGTTTATAGCTATCCTAAACTTTTTGAAAAGTTCATATACATTTATATTTTAGCTCTAAAGTCTAAGAAAATTCCATATACATTCAACATTTTTGAATCACATCTATCCATGAAAACACTTTATACAAATAATAATGTATCCTAATATTTGGAAAGTATTTTAATTTTGGAGATTTTCTCTAATTATAAGGATAAGGTGGATAGTACGATTCTTGCAATTGGTTAAACAAAGTTTTTATCGGTCCAACTATTTTTAAGAATAAAGAAAGAAACTGTGTTGATTAAATAATCTCTTCTCCTTATACTCTCTCTTTCTCTCTGTACTCTCTCTTTCTCCCACTCTCTCTCTCTTTCTATAAATCATCTAATTTTTATTTTTATCTTGTCAATTGAAGAATGCCAATTAATTGCAAATATTTTTATATATTAGTAAGTTTGAGACTAATACAACAAGTCTTTATGTTAAATTTCACTTCTTAATTATTTATGTATCTTACTTGATTCATGATGGACATTTCGGATATTACGTTCTATATCTTCTTTTCTTTAATGTAAATATAATTAATTTATGTTTTATTTTTATAATATAAATTTCATTTTCATTTATAGGTTTTGATTTCATGCTAAAACACATTGGTGTTTGTTATTTTGGATATTTGTTTTCATAACTTAAAATAATCAATCCCATATATTTTAGTCATATTATATCAATTAAAGAAATCTATCCAAAAAAAAATATTTTTAATCCTTTAATCTTAACCTACTAACCCAAAATCCTTACTGAAAGTCAGATACCACCTAAATCAATAATTTGTTCATGGTTAGAAACCAAAAGATTCCACTTAAAAAACTTCAAATGAAAATTGGGATCAAATGAAATCAGGTTTTAAAAATAAATTTCTTTTATAAATATGGATAGAAAAGATAAAGAGATATATGTGTTATATGAGAGAACAAGATCTGAAATTTGTGTTTTTTGGTCAAATCTCCAAAAAAAGCTTAATGAAATTTAGGATTTGTAATCTTTTAGATAGAGATAAAGAAAAGTGGAATAAAAAGAAAAAGTAATGTCTTGTTTAGTATTTATGGTTTTAAAATGTATTAAATTTTTAATTATAACAAATAAATAGATGGTGGATTCATAAAACTTTA
This sequence comes from Populus euphratica, assembly GCF_000495115.2. Classification (NCBI taxonomy): domain Eukaryota; kingdom Viridiplantae; phylum Streptophyta; class Magnoliopsida; order Malpighiales; family Salicaceae; genus Populus; species Populus euphratica. The sequence continues at coordinate 997,195 of NW_011499870.1, forward strand.
AGTTTGATCTGGGTTTTTTCCTAGTTAATTATTGAGCTAAAATGTATGGGCTTTATTTATAAGTCTAGTATTCTTTATAAAAGAAACAATTCTTTTATCACAAAATAAAAGACCCTTCTAAAAAGAAGAAAAAATATACAGGAGAATGAATTACTTAGAAAAGTATATGTATTATTTTAAGTGTTCATGTCATGACTTGTTGGATTGATTAGTACTTAAAAGTGCATTTTTATCATGGTTTTATATCATCATTTTGCACTTGAAGTATC
>NW_011499870.1:998475-1013836 GCF_000495115.2 Populus euphratica
TTATTATTATTATTATTATTATTATTACTATTGTTGTTGTTGTTATTGTTGTTTTATAATTGTTGTTTATAATTTGTACAATTAACCTCCCTGTGGTTCGACCCCGGTCTTGCCGGGTTATTTATTACTTCGACACTCCTGCACTTGGAAGAAGACATCAACTTTTTAGTCGTGTTAAAATAAAAGAAACAATTCTTTTATCATAAAATAAAAGACCCTTCTAAAAAGAAGAAAACATATACAGGAGAATGAATTACTTAGAAAAGTATATGTATTATTTTAAGTGTTCTTGTCATGACTTGTTGGATGCATTGTAAATAACAATTATTATTTACATAATTATCCAAGATATTTATAGCTCTTAGTCATATCAGTTTTCCTCGTGAAAAGTAGTGTAATTGTGAAGAATACATGAAAAATTAAGTTGTTAGTTGTTATGTGTGTTGTGTCATTGGTTATAGTGTTTTGCTATGTCATTGGTGAAGAGGTTGATGCTTTTGTTCTTTAAATGAACACCAATATGTGGTTTGAAGGTGTTCAAGTGTGCACTAGTGGATGGAATGCAATGCTTGCTTTGACTTCTTAAAACTCAAAAAATATATTGGGATATGTGCCAACAAAGAATACTGGACCAAACAAGAAAATCTTGTCATTTTTGTTTAATCTTTAGGTAGTGTTTGACATTGTGATAGTGGTTGCTTTTTAAAATACTTTTTGTTTGGAAATGCATCAAAATAATATATATTTTTTTAATTTTTTAAAATTTATTTTTTATATCAACAAATCAAAATGATCCAAAACACCAAAAGAAATTAAAGCAAAAAAAAATTATTTTTTTAAAAAGCACAACATGACTGCAAAGACAAACAATACCTTTAATAACAAACCGAGTTATTGTTTATTGGTTGTTCATCACTAACAAAAGCAATGTTTTTTTATTTCAAAAAAATAAAAAATAAAATTGACATGAGTTCCAATGTTTATAGAGTTATGCAATAGAGGTAATATTACTTCAATTGCCAAGTCTTAGCCCATACTCTATATGGCTTGAACTATCTATGTTCACATTCGATTCCAAATCTTATTAGTTTGTTGTCTCCCTTCCGCACAAACATAAAACAAAAAATAAAAAATATTAGTTATGTGTGTTATACTATTGATTATAGTGTTTTGCTATGTCATTGGTGAAAAATTTTATGTTTTTACTCTTCACACGAACACTAACATGTGATTTGAAGGTGTGCAAGTATGCACTAGTGGGTAGAATATAATGCCTACTTTGACTTCTTGAAACTCCAAAAATATATTGATGTATGTACTAGGATACTAAGTCAAGACTAAAAAAATATCACAATTAGCCTGTCAAGTTCGTGGAGTGTCATGCTAGGGCATCTGGCCATTCAAAACATGATTAAAATAGTTAATCACTATTTTTATCCACCATCAATATGTTTTACATAAATTTATTTGAACCGGTTAGAATAACTGAACCAATTATCATTTTTCTAGGACTGGACCAAACAAGAAAGTCTTGTAGTTTCTATCCAATCTTTAGGTAATGCTTGCCAGTGTGATAATGATTTTTTTAAAAGTATTTTTTGTTTGGAAATGCACTAAAATAATTTTTTATTTTAAAAAAAATTATTTTTTATATCAGCATATTAAAATATTCCAAAAATAGCAAAAAATAATTTAAAGTAAAGAAAAAACTTTTAATTTTTTATAAAACACAACATAACTAGGAAGACAAACAGTATCTTTAGTAAGAAATCGAGTGGTTGCTTATTCGTTGTTCATCATAAACAAAAGCAATGCTTTTTATTTTAAAAAAATAAAATTGACATGAATTCCAATGTATATTGAGCAATAGAGATAATATTTCTCCAATCGCCAAGTCTCAGCCCACCATCAGCACATCAATATGTTTCTCTTCAATACAGAAGTAAAAAAAAAAATTGCTAATTAAAATTGGAAGGAAAATAAAAATAGAAGGTCGTAAGTGTTATATTAATACAATACAGCAAAAGAAGGGATTCCAACTATGTATATATACATGCTAACATATTTCCAACCCTAGATTTTCTCCTCTCTACTGAAGATTAGGTGTATCCAAGCTTCCTAGATGCTCATTTCCAACATTATCAATACCCACGATGCAAAATCCTTTTCCATTCTACACTTAATAATTCATCCTGTCTCTGTTATATCTAATGAGTTTTAGAGTATGTTTACTGTCGATTTTTAAAGTATTTTTATTTATAAATATATAAAAATATTATTTTTTATTTCTTAAAATTTATTTTTAACATTAACACATATAAAAATTAAAAAAATAATTAATTTTAAAACAAAAATAATAATTTTTTAACAAACAGTGTTTTAACACAATGACAAAGATACTCCTGGACAGCTAAATGCTGCATATTTTCTTGGAGAGATAGGATTAGTCTAGCCTGTCTTGTTTCTAACAACACAACCCAAGTTTCAACATGTTAACATCAACTTGCGAGGAAAAAAACACACGAAATAATAAAATTAGGGCAGAACATGAAAGCTAGACTGGCCCTATGTATTTGGCTTGTAGCATTACAATAATGACAAGCGTAAGAGCTTCATGTTCTGTCTTTAATTTTTTAAAAGACATCACATTTTTTTTATAATTTCCTTAATTAATTGCAAAGAACAATTGATTACTTGTGTGATGGAATAGAATGCCACGTCAGAGAAAATCAATGGTGACGCCTGCTTACAAACCTAAATATATATTATGAAGGAATATAACGCAATTCATTCTCTTGCAGGCTGCAAACCCTAAACAATCTGCTAATAATGCCAGGTGTCGTAGATATTATTCTTCTCAGTTATGGTTTCTATGGCTTAAAACCCTAAACAATCTGCCAAAGACAGCCACCAAGGCTAATTAGGAAAAAAAAAAAAAGTGAGGAGAAATTATTATAGCCCAAGACTCAAATTAGTATTCATTAAAATAATAATTTAATAATATTACTCTAGCTTAAAAAACCTTTCAACTTGACATTGATTACTAGATAATCTTTACATCGATGACAAGATAGTTTTTTATTATAACTAAATTGTCTTTTACAAATTATATTATATGAGGTTAAATTAGTCATTTTACATATCTTTGCAGAGTAAAAGTTTAATCATAGAATAAAAAAAATATATAATGTTTATTACTAAAAGATGTTTTGTTCTTCTTAATTTTTTTTTAAAGTAATGTAATTATTTTTGCTGCTCTTAAAAACAGAATCAACATTAACTATCTTACAATGGTTTTTTTTTTTTAACATTTTACATTGATTTTATTATAAATTTAAAATTTATTTATGATCTTTTTATAATTAACATATATTAAATATAATTAAAAAAATTAATATGCACATTGCCCGTGCTAGCATGTGAGCCCATTTAACAACCAAATGCAAACATTTTAAGATGGCATTTGAAAGATCTTGGTATCCCCAACTTGATGAGGCGACATGTAATAAAAGATTCACGGTGATGTGGCGACAAGAATTTTTTTTTTTCCTTCTTATCTCTCCCCCCACCTAAATTTTCCTGTAAACCTTTAAAAATTTAAGAAAAACCCTTTAATTTGTTGATTTTTTAGATTTGATCCCTTTTTTTTTTATTGTAAATTTTTTTTATCTTGAATAATTTATAAGAATGGTATGCCTTTTTAATTTCATACATCTTCTTTTTTTTAATATTTCAAATTTGATCTTTATTCTTTTAATTTTTTAATCATTTTTTAAATTGATTTTGTTTTACAATTTCACCCTTCTTTAGTTTTTTTTTAATCAATTTTAATTCATATTATTTTAATTGTTATTTTTTTCTTTAACAAGTTTTTAAAATTGATATTTATAAATTAGTACATAATAAATTTCTTGATTGGACTTGAATTCAGGATTTCACAAGTTACAAGTTTTTAAGATTTGACCATATTTAGAAAAATAGTCTAGGTTTACTTCTTCTTTTTTTCTCTTTTCCCTAAACTAGTTTTTTTTTCTGTTTCATTCTTTAATATTTATTTAATTTTTTATTGATATTAAAAATGACCTAGTTATCTCTAATCCTTTTATTTATAGTTTTTGTTGGAATGTTTTTAGCTAATTCTTTAAATTTATATTTTTTTCCCCAATCTTTCCCTTTAATATTTGAAATTTGTTTTTTCAAACAATGTATAAGGTTAGAATTTTGTTTTCTATTTCATCCCCTTTTCTTTCAAATTTGATTATTTTTTATTACTATTTATTTTATTTAAGATAAAATTTTAAAATTATTTTTATTTGTTTATTTTCTTTAAGATTTTCCACTAACTTTAAAAGAGACCTAGGTTTTCTTGGGTTTTTATTTATTTTTATTTTTTGTTGGATTTTCTTTTACTACTCAATATTGAACTAATTAGAAATTGAGTTTCTTAATGCAGTAAAAATTTAAGATTTAATGGGTTATAAGTTTGAGACATTTGCTCAAACTTAAAAGGCTTGTTAAAGTTTATTTGGGTTTTTTTCTTTTTCTTTAATACTAATATTTTTTTTATTTTCTGTTTTATCATTTAACATTTTATATTATTAGTTATTAGGTTTTTTTTTCTTTTTCTATGAGCTTTTAATTATGCATTTATGGTTATTTTCCTCTTTTTTTTGGTTTGTTCATTTATCGACCTTTTTTCTTAATAGCATTTATGCCCCGAGTTACATTTTTTAAAAACAAAAATTAAAACACTACATAAAATTACAATTTTTTTTAATTTCATCTCTTTTTATTTTTTTTATTTTTCAAATTTGGTTTTCATTCTTTTTATTGCTATTTGTTTTGTTTATGATCATTTTTTAAAAAATTACAATTTCATCCTCCATGATTGTTTTTCTATCAAATTTGATCTCCATTCATTTTATTGCTATTTTTTTTTGCAAATTTTTTATTTTTTTTATTTGATTTTTTTTCTATTATGTTATCTCAATTTTATTCTGATCATTGTAAAGTTTATAAGTAACTCAGTTTAATATTTTCTTCTTAATTATTTTAGTTTTGTTTTTTAACATTAAGCTTTTTATAATACGAATATATTCTTGTCATTCTTTTTTATTTTATTTATCTATTTATATATTTTTATTTACATTATTTAAATGGCCAATTAATCCAATAACTCACATCTCAAAAGAAATTCTTTAATATTTTTTTTTACATTAAAAAAAATTAACCTATCCGCGTTGAAATAGCAACCACAAATATAGTTAGATACTAAGTGCATTTAAAAGCTCTTTCAGAAGTAGGTGGTCACCGATCACTCACAAGAAGATGCCACTTGGCACTATTTGTAATAAGGTCCAGGATCAGACGGCTGTTGACTTAGAGAAAACAAATGTTTCCAATCCCCCAGCAATTCATAAAATGTTTACTTGCATAGTATCACCCACGTGGCCCAAGGACGAGCCTTCATGAAACAAAACCATTCCCGCGCTCCGCCGACGCTCATCAAAGCGCGTGCATGACTCTCGATTTGATCATTAAATCTCCAGAGCTCTGGATTTCTTTTGATGATCCATGGGAAGGTTCCTCTTGTCCAAGAAATGTGATCATTTTCTCCTCTTTTTTTTTTTTTTGAAGGTTAAAGGATTTGTCATGAATAATAACTATTTATACCTATAAATAAAAAATAACTTTAATATTCATATTATTATCTCAATTTTATATATAATTTATTAAAAATAAAATATAAAATCAATACAGAAACTTTATTTAAACTAAACCAACCAAAAATAAATGTATAACATTAATTTATTTTTATCTCTTATATAATCCACTGTTCATCAAAAGCCAAGATTAAAATGATCATTATTAGAAAATTAATGTATTAATTACATAATTCCAAATATCATTTTTTTTTAATTTGGAAATTCAAACTTAACTATAATAATATCTCAAAAAATGAAATGAAATAAAAGTCATTAACTCTAATCCATTACTTTAATTGAGTTTCTCAGGCAAAATATCTATATATTGCATACGTAAATTGATTTTTGAAGATATATTTAGCTAATTTTGGATTAATTTATAACATCATTAAGATGGTGTTTGTTTTTTAGGTTAAATAATGTTTAAAAAAAAAAACATGTTTTTAAATTGTTTTGATATGTTAATATTAAAAATAAATTTTTAAAAAAATTATTATATTAATATATTTACAAGCAAAAAATACTTAAAAATTATGTTATTATAAAAAATATCAAACAAAACATGTCTAATTGTGAAAAAATAGCAAAATAAAAATAGCATAAATAATAATATTTCATGGTGTGATGAACATGCTCTTCCAATCCTCCGTGGATGCAAGATTAAGTAGAAGTTTTCAGGATTTGCGTGTTGTTTTAGTGCAAGCCTGCGAAGAACAAACCACTAGCCATTTCATATGGCTCGGAGCGTGTTCCCAAGCATTGAAGCGTATTCCCAAGCATTGAAAGATGAGAGTGGAGAAGTGGCTATGAACTGATGAAGTGAAGAAGTAGCAGTAGCAGATGTTCAAAAAAACAAGAAGGGAAAATGAGGATATTGAAATAATATTATTAATTAAAGAAAGGTGTCAAGTAAAAGATTAATAAAAGCTATTTATATCTCATGTTGTGATGGCCTCCTGCTACCACTCCTACACCCTTCCTTCAAGAAAAACATCTGCAGAAAGCTGAGAAGAAGAGCCTTGAGAAAGAGAACTAAATCCTTTCCTTAACCATCACGCCTTCATAACTCCATTCCTCTCTCTGTCTCTGCTGATATTATTAACTCTCTCCCTCTTCCCTATAGTTTTCTCTGTCCAACTCTCACTTCTCATTAAAAAAACCTCTGCTTTCTAATTTCTATTCTGTGTACTGGAACCCCCAGTCTCACTCACACTGTCCTCTGATTGATTCTCTCCTCATTCACTCTTTTCTTATCAAACCTCACTAAAGAACCCTTTTTCTCTCTTTAAATTCCCGTTCAGCGAGAGGGTAGAAAACAGAGCAAAAACAGAGTCATTCTTTCCTTCCTTCTCGTTTTTTCTTGGGATTTCCAACATGGCTTCTGGTAAAGAACAAGAGCAACAAGGGTTTAAACAAGCAAGGTGTGTTAAGGTTCATGGACCTATCATTGTAGGTGCAGGACCATCTGGCTTAGCCGCTGCTGCCTGCCTTTCTCAACAAGGAGTCCCTTCTCTAATTCTTGAAAAAAGTGACTGCATAGCTTCTCTTTGGCAACAAAGAACCTATGACCGCTTAAAACTTCACCTTCCTAAACAGTTCTGTGAACTCCCGCTTCTTGGTTTCCCTGCTAATTTCCCCAAGTACCCTAACAAGAGCCAATTCATTTCTTACATGGAGTCTTATGCTTCTCATTTCAATATCCATCCTAAATTCAACCAGGCTGTAAAAAAGGCAGAATATGACCGCGCTAAAGGGATTTGGAGGGTGCAAACTGAACACCTTGAGTACCATTCTAGATGGCTTATTGCTGCTACTGGTGAGAATGCTGAGCCTGTAATACCTGAAATAGCTGGTTGTGACAAGTTTAAAGGTACTATTCTACATACAAGTGAGTACAATTCTGGTTCTAAGTTCAAGAACCAAAGGATCTTGGTTATTGGGTGTGGGAATTCAGGGATGGAAGTTAGCTTAGACCTCTGTAGACACAATGCGATCCCTCATATGGTTGTAAGAAATACAGTAAGCAATCCAATCCTATTTTCCCGAAGAAACTAATGTTTTTCTAGATTAAGATTTTGGTTGTTGAAATTGTTTTTACCATTCGATATGCTTAGTTTTTTTATTATCCGTGCCTTATTTTGTTGATGCAGGTGCATGTTCTTCCTAGAGAGATGTTTGGCATGTCAACATTCGGAGTAGCCATGGCACTTCTAAAGTGGTTCCCCTTGAGATTAGTGGACAAATTGCTACTTCTAGTAGCCAATCTCACCTTGGGCAACACAGACCAATTAGGCCTGAAACGACCAAAAACAGGCCCAATTGAGCTAAAGAATGTCACAGGAAAAACACCAGTGTTGGATGTCGGTGCATTGTCACAGATTAAGTCTGGCAAAATCAAGGTAAATCAAGCACTTCTAGACAAACCCTTAATTTTTTTTATTCACCTTTTCTGTGCATGTATGCTACTACTCTCTGCAATACCTTCTGGCCAGCAGCTAATGTTGCTAGGGTTTCAGGTGGTGGAAGGTGTGAAGGAGATAACAAAAAATGGAGTCAAATTTATGGATGGACAAGAAAAGGAGTTTGAGTCTATAATCTTAGCAACTGGGTATAAAAGCAATGTCCCTACTTGGCTCAAGGTAAGCGTCATATCTATGAAGTTTTTAGATTTAGTTCTATCTTATTATGAATCATCTATCCCTTTCTGCCTTGGACACATGCACAGAGGGCAGACATCTACAAATCCCTTCTTTTCTCCATGCAAAAAAGAATAAATCAGTTAGGCTCTGCTTGAAGTTATTATACCTTTTTTAACATACCCACAATAAAAATTGCAGTTTTCTCTGTGGGGTTTTATGTTATGTTGCTGTCATGACATAATGTTATTCGTTTTGCAAAATAAACCTAAAAAACTGTCCTTTCTATTAAAACCCGGCTCGCCTACTTGATTCTTGGAAGTAACCCAATATTTTTTTTCCGCCATGGCTAATGCAGGGATGTGATTTCTTCACAAAAGATGGCATGCCCAAAACCCCCTTTCCTAAGGGCTGGAAAGGAGAAAATGGACTTTACGCGGTTGGCTTCACAAGAAGAGGCCTGTTGGGAACAGCCTCGGATGCAGTAAAAATTGCTCATGACATAGCTGGTGAATGGAAAAGAGAGCCAAGGAAAGTATTAGATCTTGTAATTCCCATCTTATCATACACTTAGATCATGATGGGGCCAAATAATATGAGAAAAGAGAGAAAATTCGGGGTAAACTTTCATAGATTAAGTTTTTAGGTGATTAATTACTTGTTCACCAGGGAGGACTAGTTTTCATTTTTTTTCCTTTTTTTTCTCTCTTCTTTCTTGTAAATGCACCAATTTTGTATGGGAGGTTCATCTCCACTCCTCTTGTATCTTCCTAGACCTTGTACAAAATAACGTCCAGAGTAGAATTTAACTTGAATTCCCAAAATTTAACATTTTTTTTTTTTTTTTTGTGGCTATTTGTTTTGTGATATTATGTTTTATTATTTATCGTATTTAACTTAACTGTAATTAAAAGTGTTCATTGATTCTTTGGTTAAATTTACTTTGATTTATTCCTAGTTGCACGAGCATTTACATCTAGCTAGGTTTTTTGTTTAAAAGAAAACTACGGCCTGCAGCATCAAAGTGTTCATTAATTCTTTGGTCAAATTTACCTTCTTGCTCACACTGCCAGCAGCTTTCATAAAAGCATCATCAGTTGAGGTCCTCCAAACGAGATCCCTATCGGCAGAAGCCAAAACATTCAGTAGATAGGAACAATCAATTCTAAAATCTAGTGTTTTCGCCCTGTATTCATTAATGTGTCCGAGAAGCATGCAAGACACTTTACATGAATCCAATGTCTGTAAATAGTATGATAGCCCTCTTAGTGTCGTATACCTCAAAAATCAAATACTGCATATAAATCTTCGCCAAATTCATCTAGGTCGTGTCTTGTTAATGTCTTAATATATATATATATATATATATATATATATATAAGACAAGAATATATTTAGCTGGAAAGATAGAGACAATAAATTTATCTCTTTGATAATTTCAAAGTGGATTTCTGTAATTTTATAATAAGAAATACAAGAAATATGACTCTTCCTTTACGAGATCATAACCAAACACTATTCTAATGAGAAAGATTCGTTCCTTTAGATTCTTGTGAAAAGTTCATTTCGAAAAGATTACTAGTTAAGTTTAAACCTTCTATATATGATCATAAACCCACAATGTGGAGATTTTTGTGAAGCATTTTTTTTAGATTAACGTGAGTGTCTGGGTTAGTTTACGCGCATCACGACTAGAGCATTCTTGTTGCTCTCGAAACTGGATATTGTCACATTTTTATTTTTGTGAAGCAAAATACCTAATTCCTTAGTAATTCCAGCCATCGCATGTAAAGTGTGGTCACAATGTATGAGAAATAGAAGATTTATGTTCACTCTCACCCTGAATTTCTATATTAAGAACGTCTTTTGCAAAAAGTGTTCCAACTCCTATAGGTTTAGGTTTTTTTTGTTCTTGGCAAGTTCTTCAATATTGTCCTTTGGACGTTAAGTGTAAGCTTTGAACTTTGCATTGCCACATCTTTGTCTTTTGCCTAAAATTAGCTTTGTTTCAGACCTTTCATGCGTCAACTTTTGGTCCTTGCCCTGCCAGAGGTTGTTTGCCTCCCTCGCTATGTAAACCGCAAGCTGCATCGTTAATACAATTTATACAGGACACTCGTCACCATATGATTAGCTGAAGAGCCTTGATTCAATATTTTTACACCTTATAGCGTCTTTAGGTAACTTTTATAATTTTAATTTTAAAAAAGTTATTTTATAAAATGTATTTTTGATTAAGATTGATTTAGTATTTATATATGTTTTATTAAAATTGTAATTAAAATTAAAGTTTAATAAAAAATAGTTTAATATAATTGATTAATTAAGAATGTTTTTCAAATTGAATTTATAAAATAACTAGAAAGATATATATTAATATTAATGATTTTTAATTTAAATATTATAAATTTAACTACTATTATTATATGATAATAAATAATATTTTATATAAAATATTTTTCATTAAATTATCTATAATTCCATTACGTACAAAATTCATTTGACAAAAGGTGTAGTTTTCATGGTTTACTACAATAACATCAAGTAAAATATCATCGAGAATCAAATTGGAATTATAATCAAATTCTACAAATATTATTTTATTAATTTATATAGTATTATTAAATAATATTAAATATTAATTTTTTAAATAAAAATTAATTTTTTTAACCGGATGAAATCCAATCTAATACATTTATGTTTATGTTTGAATCAAACTGAGTCCAGTAATAAATAATTGACTCATTTTTTACTATTTACGTGAGTAGTTGAAAGTAGTTGAGAATAGATTAATTCATGCTCGCTATCAAGAGTGCAGAAGAAAGGGGGAAGTAGCTTACAGCTGTTTTTTATATACATAAATTATACTGAGTCCTGCAAATAATAAAATAAGTTTAAACATTAAAATATGTTGTTTAAATGATTTGTTTTATAAATAAAAACTACAGCATAAACAAATATCCTCTTAACTTTTTACCCAGTGGGATATTGAATGAAAAATGTGTACTTGCATAGAGCTGATGCATCTCTCCCATTTGGAAAATAATTTGCAATTGGAAATGTCTCCCTGCGGTTGTGTAATTATGAGATGGTAATTTACTTAAAGAAAAACTTGCCCTATATTTTTCTGAGTTGAATGCTAATATTGTATGTTAATTCATATGAGCGACTGCTAAATAGAGTAATTGTGTTGGTGTTTCAACTGAACTTGTCAACCTAATTTAGCTTTGCTGGTGCTAGTTTAAAAAGATATGTGTCGAGATGTACTTATTATGGCTTGCTTAAGCCATTATTGAGTTTATTATTTCCAATGAAGATGCTGATGGAATAAAAAACTCCAACAAGCAAGTTTCTGAATAAAAAAAAAAAAAAAACGCTAATTACATTATGAAATAATGACAAAATCTTTATTATGTGCTGATGGAATATTTCCTTGTTATTTTTTAAATTTTTTAGTGGTGGTGCCCAATATTCCAAAAAATCTCATTTATGTTATTCTTTTTTATGAAATAAAAAAATTATATTTTTTTTAGAAAAAATTAATGATAAATACTAATGGATATTGGATATGAACAAGAGGTTCAGTTGGCAAATGTTGGATTAGGACCTGAATTGATAAAAAAAAAAAAAAGAGCTTAATTTATACTAGCATGGAAAGTGATAAGTGAAGCTTTATGTTAGGGTTGAGGGGAAAAAATAGATCAAACAAAGAAAAAAAAATTGAGAATACCAAACAAAACAAACCTTTAAAAAGACCGATTAAAAAATTAAAATAATAAGTCTTGTTTAGTTTTGATTTAAGGTTTATAAAATTAATTAAACTAAACCAAATCAAATCCATAAAAGTAAATAGAAAATATATTACTGATAATATAGTTTCATAAAAATGAATATAAAAGATGTCCTATGTTTTAAAAAGCTTGTTTTTCATAATGACAATATACTCTTTTTTTTCTTTTCTATCCCAAACCCTTAAAATTTGCATCATTTGTTAAAAAATGAAGTTTATATTGTTCCTAGTATATAAAATACAACAGGTCCAGTGCTTTGGATATGTTTTACTTGCAACAAAATTTTATGATTAAATTTATATATGTTGTTTGGATAAATTTATATCTTTTTTTTTTGTTATGATTACATTTATATATATTATTAAGAACTTGTAATTATCTTATCTATTTTATAAATTTTAATTTTTTTATTCTATAAAATCAACTAGATTTGGCCATAAAAACCTCAAAAAAACTCATTAAAAACTACTAGGTTTTGCCTTTTTTCTTTTAAAAAAACAAATCAAACCAAACCAAATAAAAAATAATCACACCTAATTGATGTTCTCATTTTATCAAGCAAAACAAAAGCATTTTTGTTTTTTTGAAGTGTGTTGCACATGTAGTTATATCATAAGGATTTTTTTTAATTAATTAATGTTTGAGAATATGATAACAGTTGATTTTTAAAGTGTCTTTTACTTGAAAATATATTAAAATAATATTTTTTTTATTTTTAAATATATTTTTGACATCAACAATAAAAAAATCTAAAAACACCAAAATAAAATTAATTTAAAGCAATAAAAATTTAGATTTTTTAAAAAAGCACGATTCAACCACAAAAACAAATGGTATCTAATCTCGACTCTAGCCAATTCTTTTCTTATGGCTATCCAATCCTTTAATTTGATAGTATATTAACTTGCATTGTTTTTTTTAATAATTTCATTAATGTATAAGCTAGTTCAAAAATATTTATAATTATGACTAATAAAAAAACAAAAAAAAAACATTTTGTGTTATGATGTTCTTTGAATTTAGTTACATAAAATGTCATGGGCTATTATATAATTAACATATGATCAAGTTTCATATGTTGATATTAGATGATTGATAAACATATATTTAACGGGCTTAAAAAAACCCTCGAATGCCTAAAAACACATGGTCTCAAGCAATGTGCTCGGGCCATTCTAAAAGGATCAACATTGGAAGAAGCCTGACCTCATGGGCTTAACCTTGGAAAGAGTCCAATCTCATGTGCTCAACTATATTTTGAATCCTACTCTCTTTATACCCTTAGGTATATAAAAACCTTTTAAGGTCCTATCATATTTTTATCAACATTAATATTTGTAAGGGATAATGTATCAAAGTCATCTAGGATCTACTATATTTTTATTAACATTAATATTTATGTAAGGTATATTTATCCTTCATTAAGGTATATATCAAAGATATTTTCTTTTATTAAAACTATTAGGATAAAATTATATTTTAACCCCTCTTTTTTGTAAAGAGATAAGACTCATGAACTATAAATATATTATGAGTCATTCATAAAACAGGTTCACAATCTTTATTCTTTATTGTATACATATTTTTAGAGCATCTCTTTAAAATATCATTGTATTTTCTCTCAAAAAGATATTTAAACAATGAAGAATCTTTAAAGCCACCAATAAAGACCTTTTATATGTATCATCTACTGACCATCTTGGCCTACTAGGCACTAAACACTAGCTACCTTAGATAGGAAGAATGAATGAGATTACTAGGACCTAAAGATTAATTGATTATTCAACGCATAAGCCTTATTCTTAAACTATTTGGATTTTTTAGAACATCATAATTGCCATTATATGTGGAAAGTTGATCAAAAAGTCATCAATTTTTTCTAATAGCATTCCAAGTCATTTTATGACACGCAACCATGATACACATAAGCTAGAACACTTTATGGATCTACCCATTATCACGAGCACATATTCCCATTCGAACTTCCAATAGCTCATTAACCAAGTACAACCCCTCACCTAAGTTGAGATGGCCACTTAAAGGAAAAATCAGGTTTTACCATCTCTGCAAGTCTTGATACCTACGACAACACTATCTTTGAAACGGATTGATCAAGGGTCTTCCAAGTGCAATAACACCACTTTTCAAGTGATGGATCAAAAGGCTCCCTAGAGCTTAACAATTCACATCATGATATATTATCCTTGATAAAAAGTAAGTTTATTTTTAAATTAAAATAATTGTCCCTCTGACATACATTTTCTATCTACAAATCTTTAAGGGGGGCTTCTAGACTCCTCCATAATTTCATTGGAAAAGGTTCTTTCTAGTGCGATTGCATAATCTTCTTAGAAAAGATTCTCCCTAATACGGTAGCTTCATCCTCCATGACAACTATAGATAGTCAACCACAACAAAGCAACAACACCCCCATTCTATGGAAAAATATATACCAATAAGTCTAATTGGGTTTGACCATTTCGCCCCCTTAAAAGTTTTCTAAATATGGGCTTCGATGGGGATCTGTTCCCTCAACCTTTTAGAATATTTTCTAAGTATAACATAACCCTTCTTGGGTTCTATTTTGTCTTTTAGAAAAATTTCTAAATATAGATATCGATATGGGTTCATCCCCTCCACCTCTTGAAAAGTTTCTAAATATAGACATTGAGATGATTCGTTCCTCTTTGCCTTTAAAAATATTTTCTAACTATAAGCTCACTCTACTTAGGTTTCACTCCACCTTTTAGAATTTTTAAAGTATGGGTGTCAATAAGGATTCATTTCCCTTAGCCTCTTTAAATATTTTCTAAATATAGGCTCATTCTTCTTGGGTTTTGTCATAACACAATTCTGGGTTATTCCCCAAAATTTATTTTTTTGCAAGATAAAGATAAAAAATAATAATAAAGGTTGGCAGCATGGAGAAAGTAGGCTAGGAAATAAAGTTGCAATTTTTGGAGGAAATTTAAGACCTAATTGTGCCCCATTATGCCTAAAAATGAAAAAAAATACAAATTCAAGGTTAAATTAAATGATTATTGGATAAATTTGCATAAAAATTGAGTTCAATAACATAATTAAATTTTAAATAGGCCAATTTGATTTAATCATGGGCCAAATCAAATTTTAATTATGTTTAAGAATTAATTTGGGTCTAATTAAAGGATTTAATTAAGTGCAAGGACTTAATTATACTTTAAATGGGTCAAATTAATTTTATTTAGGG
>NW_011499870.1:1017167-1027167 GCF_000495115.2 Populus euphratica
TATATATATATATATATATATATATATATATATATATAAGCAAGAAACTAACCATAATACACTACACATATCACCTCCTTAAAAAAAAGACATTGCACGCATCTAATGTAAGAGTAGGGTTTGGCCATTAGAAGAGTCCACACGTGCCACTGAAACATCACAGACGATACATATTTATTGAAGCATGAACATGACACGCTGACACCTTTTTAAAATAAAATAATTATTTCTCTATATAGAAATATCAAAATATCCTTCTTAAACTTAGAGAATCACCCAAAAACATAATAAAAATACATAAATGGCATAGACTCATGTCTTGATATTTGTCTTTTCTAATAATATAATAGTATTTTATTATATTTCAAAGTGCAAAAAAACCATCGATCAACAACTCAATTTTTTTTATTTCAGGGGTAAATAAGTACTTCAACTCTTTTTATATTTTTGAAAGACTAAAAAACTCTTGGGCAATAGCTCAATGTTAAATCTAGGAATAAAATTGTATTTTTACTGTGCAAAAAAAAATACTTATATACCCCTAAATTTTTTAATGACTAATAGATCAATTATAAAGACTAAAACACACTCAATACCATTACATCTTTTTTTTTTCAACTCAAGAGCAAAAATATAATTTTATTATATCAATTTATGGCAAACTATCTCTACAACTACAGTGAAACCCCCCACAATTTAGAATTTTTGTTAATTTTTTTCACTTTAGTTTTGAAAAAGTATTGTTTTAACTAACTTAAATTAAAAAATTTGCACTCATCAAAATCATGTTAAAAAAATGTTTGTAATCATCATAAAAAAAAATTATTCATTGCTAAGAAAATAATATAATTAAATTACGATTTAACAGTTATTAAATCAATTCTTCAAATATATTTAATAATAAAATAAACAATTAAATCAATCATGTCTCAAATAAAATACTTGTACCAACACAAAGTTAAGATGGATGGAAATGTAGGATGATAATTTTGTCAGAAATACATAGTTTTTGATGATCATTCAACCTCCATCTGCTCATCATTTTTGGTTAAAATCTATTATATTTTTCATGATTTTTTTGTTTTCATTTTCTAGTTTTTAAATTGAATAATAAATTAATTATAATCAACTATCTAGATATGAATGTAAAGATAAAAATTAAAAATGTTTAAAAAATATTTTTAAATAAAGTAACTTGTTCCTGTGTTTATTTTTCTCTTTTATCTTTTTTTAGAATAATAAAAATTTGATTAAAAATCGTTTTTAAAACAAATTTTAGAATAATAAAAATTTGATTAAAAACCGTTTTTAAAACAAAAACAAAAACTCATTTTCATATTCATCTCTATAACCAGAAGCATTATTGTCTCTTGGATTTCTATTTCTTTTGGGATAGTAACTTGTGTCTTATACATACGCAACAACACCTTTGCCAGCTCTAATTAATCCGCTAAAGCAAGCAGTATGATCACACTCCTCCTTTAGCTTGCTTCTAAGTTCCAAAAGTACGTACCAGCTTAAAAAGAATTCTTCAAAGCCTTGGGGGAATTCAAAATTTGTGCCGGTTTATATATATGGTTATGTTGGATCACAAAGTTTGGTCAGGGAAATTAACACACAAAATCAACATAATTGACGAATTAATATAGCAGCAAGATTTTTTTGATGAAATAGTTTATTTTTAGATATCAATTCTAAATTGTAATATTTAATTAAATATCATGATATTAATTAAATATCATGGTTAGAAACCTTAACAAAAATTTAATTGATTTTGTGGTTTACAATCACAACATTATTAAATTCAAGGTTAATAGGTCTACTAATTCATAATAATCAATGAAATTAGTTAACTAATTCCAAAAATAATAAGAAAAGTCTTAAAATATCAAAATTAAGGCCTTAACGAGATTTTTTATATTTAAATATTTCATGGTTCATATAGCGATGTTATAACTACTCAAAAAAAAATAATCTCTGAAAATTCTTGTAAAGATTTAAGCGTAATTTAATGGTTGAATCAAAAGTTATAACTTTTTTTACGATGTTATTCTGATTCGAGATGATCAAATCTTCTTTTAGATCTAAACTTGTTAAACTAATCTATAAATTTATTTGTTAGGCTATCTTTCTCTTGGATCTTAAACTTGATCAAAAGTTACAGTTTTTTTTTAGTTTACAAATTAAACAGATATATACTGATTCATAAAATATATTTGAAAAAATATAAAATTATAGTTTTATATATCACAATTGACCAATTCATATAACTAGAGTAATCAATTAATTTATTGAGTTAAATTATTTGAATTTTATTTTTTATCATTTTAAATGCATCATAATATAAAAATAAATGTTTTACCAAATATTTTTTTTAAAGTTGTTATTCTGTTTAAATTTTTAAATAAAAAATTGGGTAAATTTTGAAAAAATATCCCTGAAAGAGCAATGAAAGGGATAGGAGTTTTCGAAATGGTTCCATAGATGATTCGATGTTGGTTACCGAATCTATACGATGAAGCTATTCCAGACCACGACGAAGAATCCGTAAGACTACCCGAAAGTATAACAAGAATATATGTAAACAGCGGTGCCTTTGCAATCTTGCCGAGGCCGCTGCCACAGGTGTTGATGTGAATATATATTCAGCAAAGGTACGTTCGGGAGGGGTGGTGGTGCCGAGTGTTATACAGTATACTGGATAGCTAGTACTATCTCTGTAATTTTTACGCTGATAATTGAGACAATGATGGGGCTCTGACCCTCCTTTCCTAGACTATTTGTACGAATCTTTCAGAAACGGATTGACAGATCTCCTCTCTTTACTCTCTACCAGAACCAAAGAAATTAAACCCCCTCTCTCTCTCCCTCTGTCTGTACTGTTGCTGCTGCTGATGCAAGCCTCGGCCCCTATCTCTATCTCTCTCTGCCGCCATAAGACAATGGAGGAAGGAAAAGTCCAAGTTGGGGAGAAGGAACTTCTGCATTGAATTCGAAATCCACATCACACGCTTCCGAGCACGCGTTTTCACAAGAAATGAGAATCTTGCGTCATTTCTTTGCTTCCTACTGATCAGTACCGATCATCCACCAAAAATCTTGTTGGCAGAATGAAAAGGACTGTTTTTAGTGTTTTTAAATTATTTAATTTATTTTTAAGTTAAAAATATTTTAAAAGACAACATTAACATTCTCTAGATCTCTCTCCTCTCTCCGCCATCTATTGTGTCCCTTATCCGATAAGTATGCCTTTGTTGAGCATAGAAAATTAGACACCAAAAAAGATATACAGGGAAAGAATATTGTAGCAGGAAAAGATGAAGGCAAGAAAAAAAAATAAACTCCCAGTATAAAAGTGGAGTTGTTTGTTAGAGTTTAGTCTAACTTAACTTTCAAAATCTTTGTGCTTTCCAAGATAAGGAGTAGAATTTTTCCCATACAAACGGTGGGGAAAATGGCACTAAGCACCATAGTTGCTGTTGCAAGGAGCTTTTCACTTCAATAACAATAAATTGCCTGGATATATTCTGTGGAGGGAGGTTGGGAGCGTGAGTGGAACGTTTCATGGATGGAAGGTGTCTGGGTTCTTGAGACTATCTTAGGGTTGATGGCATGCAGTAGCCAGGGGGGCGTATCTATGCAAGTATAGGTTGGCATGGCATGGCATGCAAATGTACTAATCAAACATCTGATTATTGTGCATGCATGCCATATTGCTCCATGCAATATTACTAGTGAGAAATTTATGAACACTATACGATTTGGCAGAGGACAAAACTATTCCTTATTTTCTGTCATTTACTGTTGATTTTGTTTTACCTTTTAAATCTTTGGTAGTGATGAGATGATGATGATGATGTCAGAGAAAGGTCCCCAAAGAATTCATTCCCTTCTAGCTTCTTGATTCAATTGGGCCCACCTGATCTCAGAGGTATGTTGCTTTTGTAGCAGCCCTTCTCTAGCTGACAACAGTGTAGAAATGTAAATACCAGCGAGCGAGAGAGAGACCTCTCAGTGCCCACCTTCCTTGACTAAATGCTTCGATATCTTGCTCCCTCGTCTGCAACCTCCAATTTAAACCAAGATATTGTAACGTTTTCGCATGTTGTTTTGACAAAACTTATGTGGGAGTAACGAGAAAGACGAAGACCTTACATCAATGGCCATCTTAATCTCTATCTTCAACTTGGAATCGAGTAGAAACTTAATTAGTTTGTATTGTGTTGGGTGTACTGTGTACGCAGCATAGGCCACAGCTAGTCTAAGCCATGAAACAACTACATATAGCTAGGGAGAACCTTTTTCCCATGCACATTGTCACCTTCTGATAACGATCAATTGTTCTGAGGTGAGACTGGAGAGTACTGCATTGCTTAGACAGAGGGTAAAAAGAAGTAATAACACAACAAAGTTACTCCATGAACATGATGATCCTGGTGTATCTGAATTATAACGAGGGATGCCTAGGATGGACCAGCGTGTTAAATAATTACTTTAGGTCTTTTGATTGTTGAAATGAGAAGACTGATTTTATTTGTTGGATTTAATTTCTTGGTAAACATGTAGATTGTAAACAGTGATTAGAGCTTCTTCTGAATTGTATCATATCAATTATTCTAATGTATGAAAAATGTTTGCCAATATCTTTTCTAATAAAATAAATAAATAAAATCATAAACTCAAAATCTTATTCATATTATTTATATTATTCAGTATACCTTTTAAATATTAAAGGTTAATTTTTAATTAATCCAAAGAACATAATTTAAAAAAATACCTAAATCAACCTAATTTACCCAATGTTGTAATTTTGATTTGTTTTAATCTATTAGCTCCCTCAAGATATTTTTTTTATTCTTCTAAATGCTCAAACTAACCTGATTATACCCTTATATCCTCCAGAGGAAAAAAATAAATAAAACAAAAGGCACTTCACGGCCCAACCAATTTATTTTGGGCCGAAGTTCGCAAACTAAAAGCACATCACGGCCCAACCAAGCTAAGACTGGGCTAGGTTAGTGTACAGCGCCTTTATAAAGCATGCGCATATTCCTTTCTCCTCTTACCAAAATTCAATTTCACCCGTGCAAGAAATATATTTTTTTTTCTCTTCCTTCCATACTCTCTTGCTAGTGTGCGTTTAGCAATTACGGTGTTAATTATTTAAAAATATATTAATATAATATTTTTAAATTTTGGATACATTAAAATTATTAGAAAATATAAAAAATATTATATTAACTTAATTTTTATTCCAATAAAAAAAGAGTGATTAAGTCGTTGGAATTGGCTGATGGTATGTTTGTTTTTCTGATTAAAGAGTGTTTTTAATATTTTTTTATTTTAAATTACTTTTTTATAGTCTGATTTTAAAAATAAATTTTAAAAAAATAAAAAAATATTATTTTAATATATTTTTTTTAAAAAATACTTTTAAAAAAACCGGTGTAAGCACAAAGTAAAGACAGTGAGTTGACTAATCCGGTCAATTCCTTCGTTCCCTTTCATTTCTGTGCAATTTCGCCATCATCACTTAGTCTTATCAAATTATTCAATCATAATATGCTGATTAAGTATCTTGATTTTGCTAAGCCTAAATTTCTTGGAAGTCCCCGGTGACAGGTTTGTGGCTAAGGATGCCACCTGTCCAGCGACCGCTCTTTATTGTTATTATTACTTTTTGATCGGTAATCAAATATATCATTATGATTTCAATGTTGTATTTGCATGCGCCTCCGGCAATCAATTAAGATTTCCAAATATTAAAAGGGTTTGTTTGGCTACGAACCACATTTTCAACTCCCTTAACGGATAAAGATGCTGAAGATTATCTTTCCACCAAACAAACAGTGTGGAAAACAATGTTGGAGTTGGAAACATTAATTTAAAGTTAAAAAAAAATCAATTTATTTTTTAAAGAGCACCGCCACAACTTAGTATAAAATATAAATAAATACAAGGTTAACCTCAACAGTATATTACATTAATGGTTTTGTGATTTTTTTATGGTTTTAATAAGTTGATGTTAAAAATAAAAATAAAAACATATTATTTTTTATGTATTTTAAATTAAAAAATATTTTTATAAAAACATCTTACACACATCATCACTCAGACATTAAAATAGAAAGTATCGAGTAACAACGATGTAAACGTGGGTGTAATTTTTTTTCTTTGAACTATGTTAAAAAAATAACTAAATGTAAATGATTTATTTAAAATTTAAATAAAAATAAATAATTTTAATATCAAGTAACAAAAAAATGCATGGTTAATCTTAAAAAATATTTTTATAAAAACATTTTACATGCATCATCAAACAAAACAGACATTAAAAGCAAGAACATCAAGTAAGAAAGATATAAATATGGGTGCAATTTTTTTAAACCATGTTGATGAAAAAAACTAAATGTAAATGATTTATTTAAAATTTAATTAAAAAACATGATTTTAATATCGAGTAACAATTATAAATTAATTAATGGCATAGCAACAAACTGAAGAATGTAATTAATAATTATCACTAAACAAGTAAATTGCAAGTGGGTGTGTTTCGTAAGAAAAAGAAAAGGAATAAATGTTAAGCAAAATGTGCACTCTCTCCTTCCCTTTCAAGAGATGAAACAAACTACAAGAAAATGACAAACAAAAACTTTTTTCTATTAATTTATTATATCAAAGGATGAGTTCATTCATCAAATTGCTATGGACATTATAATAATTCGATCCACCGAAATATTAAATGGACCAAAGAGTAGGGCTCTTGCTCTTTCTTTACATATTTAATGACCATAATATTTTTTTTTAATGTCATAAGATTTTGAAGAACACATGCCATGGCTTTGGTTTTGGTATACTTGAAATAGCCCCTATAGTTGCTTATTTGTTCTTGGAAAGATAATTATTTGCTTATTAAAAAAAAAACTCTGTTTTTATTTTTTGAGGTTGGATATACACATATCGTTTTTAAATGATGTTTTAATTTTTTATTATGTTGGAATGAAATTCTTTTTAAATCAAATAAAAGTATTATAATAATTTTTTAAGAAATTATTTAGCAATGTGGTAGTATTTAAATAAGATTAGAGGTGTTGATAATAATATTACAAATTACTTTATGAATAATTATAGTGAGCATGATATCCAGAAATTAACAATTACTCTATTTTATCTTTTAATTTAAATATTGGAATTTTTTTCCTTTGTAATTTGATTCTTTTATGGCCTAATTTCATTATATAAAGTTTTTAATTGAATTTGAAATACAGAATGTAAAGTTAGAGAACCACGTAGTAAAACATGAAAGAAATGCATGATCAATAGGGGTGATTATTTTCAGTTCGGTTCAGTTTTTATCAAAAAAAAAAGTAACTAAACCGAAAAAAAATTTTTTGAAAAAAAACTCGAAACCGAACCGAAACCGGGTCAAACCGACCAGTTTCGGTTCGGTTTTTTAGGGGAAAACCGGTTCAAATAGGTTTGGCTTGGTTTTGGCTCGGTTTTTCTTAGTTTTGGCTCGGGTTTTTTTCGATTTCAGTTCGATTCGGTTTTTTGGTTATAAAACCGAAACCGAACCGAACCGGCTAGTTTTTTCAAAATTTTAATCGGTTTTTTTTCGGTTCGGTTTTTTCAGTTTTCTCGATTTAATCAGTTTTTTGGTTTTTTTGCTCACCCCTAATGATCAATCTCCAAGTTTTTTAAAATTTTATTAAGGTTCAAGAGTTTTTTTTTAAAGATTTTAGTTTTCAAAAAAAAAAAAGATAAACTCAACAAAAAATAACAAAGTTATCATTTGACCACAATTCTACAACTAAAAATAAGGATCCTTGTGTCAATGAAGTTTTTTCTTTGAACTTATTTTTTTGGATTAGCACCATGTATTGGGCCAAGGCTCGACCATTATGGGAAAAGATAGATTGTGCTGGCTTTTTATTTGGTTTATTTTTGTATTTTGAGTGATTCTAAAGTGTTGTTCTAAGTGGTTTATTTTGTTTTCAATGTTTTTTAGGTATTTTTATGTGAAACAAGTAGAAAAATAGATTTTGACAATAACCCCTTTTCTAATTTGTCAATCATCATGGTAGTGCCTAAAATATGAACAACAACTTAGTAAGCAACTCGTCACTTGTTTTATTAAGAAATTGAGGCTGTATGCTCTCGAGAGAAAACAAACAAAAAATTAAGGTATTATTTAGGATGGAAGGCCCACTAGCGTTGCATGTTTCAAAGACCCAAGCATGGAGGGCCATTAGTATTTTTTTCTTTGATTTTTTTAAAATTTTATCTTTTAAAATAGGGGTTTGATTGAATTGTTTACTTCTTTTTTATTTTTTTTTAATTTTATCATTCATTATTTAATTGATTTAGAATTGATTTTCATGATTTATTTTGGTTGACTTTTTATAATGTTGTATCTAGTCTCACAGCTCAGATCATTGACACGATTGTATTTAATGATTTTATTCACAAAAATATATTCCTTTTTATTTAATTAAATAATAAAAAAACTAAATGAATACAAAATAACTAAAAAATAACCACAATTTAAAAAAAGCTAGATAAAAAAATAAAATAAAAGAGAGAGGGTATTAATATAAATATAAATTTAAAAATTATTTTTAAAAAAGTACATATAAAATAAGTTTTCATTTAAAAAACATTCTTTTAAAAAAGGTTTGTCAGACCCAGCAATACTTAACCTATCTAATAAGGGTTCGCATGTGGGCTTACAGGATTAGAGCAACAACATGTCATCGGCCCTGATTTGTTTTGAAAAAAAAAAAGATGATATGTTGTTAGTTGAGGCCGACGACTCGTGATTTGATATTGCCTAGTTTCTATTAACTAGAAAATTGAAGGAGAAGTTTTTTGATCCAAAAATTAAATTTTTAATTTATTTTGACCCAAAACACCCATAAAACATTCTAGACAACTTGATAAACTCATTTGTGGCCTAAAAAATTGTCTCAAAACCTGAAATCAACCCGAAACAAAAAATATTATGAAGCTTGGATTTGTTTTTCTAGGTAATTTCAAGGAAAAATAAATCTAATATGAACTCCCCTCATTAAATAGAATAATTTAATATTAATATTAATTGTTTTTGTAGTCAAAATTGATATCAATAAATTTTTTTTTTTTTTAGTGCTAGATTCCAGTGACTTTTTCTTACCTTAATCAAACCACAAACTAAAAAGAAAAAGAAAAATAGAGCTTGAGACTAGAATTGATTTTACCCTATATCTTGAAAATTAAAGAGGTTGAATATTTATAATGTGAAAAGTAAAAGAAATATAATAAATATTTCACTGAGACTTTATTAAAACCATTGGTTCTCTTTTATATTTTTCACTTTAGTTTTTTTTTTTAATCTTATCTCTCCCCAACAAATCAACCTCTAATTTTGTCTAATAATAGAAAATTAAAATAAAATAAAGAAAAAGAATAAAAAATAAAGCACTACAAACCATAATATAATGTAAAGGGATTCACATTACAATTTGCATAGTAGATTTTCCACGTTTTAACTTTATAGTTAATGATAATAATAACATAGCTGACTGCATGCAAATAAAAATATTTAACTATAAGTCATGAAACAACTCTAAACAAAATATTTTTTTATTAAGATCCCACCACACATATCATTATAAATTCTTGAAATGCAATTACAATTTAATCCCTGGCTCTCTAGAAAAGCATTCCCAGCACTACAAAAATCTTTATTTTCTTAGAGGCGAGAAAAATTATCACATAAATCAATTCCATTTTATCTCCACCTAAGATATTGATGCTGTAATCTCTTCACAATTGAAAGCAAGACTACCACCCTCTATGAATGCACATGGAGGACGTTGATGAAGGAAGTCTAGAAGTTTTGGGTAACATCTACAAAATACCAAATTACATGGCTCAATCATAAATTGAAATACCACAAGTGCCTGCAGTGAAATGGTGCTTTACAATTAAATTACACAAAACTCCTTTTTTATTCTGACAA
>NW_011499870.1:1032167-1069692 GCF_000495115.2 Populus euphratica
TGGATTTTTGCTACCCCCCTGGTCTTAAACTGAGATTCTATTGCCTTTTCGAGATGTTGCACAATAGTTTGTTCATTTTAAAAGTAGTGTGCCAATATGTGCAGGTTCCTAACATGGTTTTCCTTGTTGCATTTCAAGGTTTCAAAAAACCAGAGTGGGAGAAAGAGAAAACAACCAGTGTCATCTTCTGGTCCTGCCAATAGCACAGGAACTGCAAATACAGCAGGACCCTCCCCAAGTTCAGCTCCTTCAACGCCTTCCACCCACACACCTGGAGATGTGATCTCAATGCCTGCTTTGCCTCATGGTGGAGGTTCTTCTAAGCCTTTTATGTTTGGGGCAGATGGTACGGGCACCCTTACATCACCATCAAATCAATTGGTGAGTAAACTTTTCATCCTTTTTATTGGTAAAGTAATTGAAAATTCCTTGCTTGAATTCTCATTGATATTCCATTTTGGCAGTGGGATGACAAAGATCTTGAATTGCAGGCTGATATGGATCGTTTTGTGGAGGATGGATCTCTTGAGGATAATGTTGACTCTTTTTTATCCCATGATGATAATGACCCTAGAGATGTGGTTCCTCGAATGGATGTGAGCAAAGGTGTTTAAATGAAGGCCTGATTTTTCCTTAGATAAGATTTTCTCGAACTTCGGTTCCTGAATCTTGTTGTCTTGTTGTCAACATTGTGTAGATACATTTCTGAAATATGATGCAATAATGTATGTAGCAGATTGTTCATAGATATTTGAATCACTGGTTATCGTTAATGATATGACTCATTATGTTTCTTTGTTTTTTCTTGGATTGACAAGTACATGTAAAATGTAATGACATGCCAAACATGTTATAAAAATTGTCTTTTTATGAAATATGATTTACTCTGAGTGTAGAATTTGCATGTGACTTCAGGATTCACATTTACTGAAGTAAATTCTGTTAGAGCAAGTGCAAGTAAAGTAGTCTGTTGCCATTTCTCATCAGACGGGAAATTGCTTGCTAGTGGCGGCCATGATAAAAGGGTAAGTCTCATAATATCTGGCATTATAATCCCAATTCTGGGTAAATTAAACCTTTTGGAAGGTCTCTTATAAAAAATATCTATAAAACAAAAACCTTTTCGAAGGCTGAGAACTAAAAATCTATGGGAAAATTTGATGCCTCATTTGTTATCAAGCAAATGTCTTGAATGCTCGCTTGAAATTCTGATGTGCCTGCCCAAAATGTGGAATTCAATACCTTCTGTATTGCAGACTAGATAAACAGGAAAATGGGCATTCTTTTGGCTGTTTTATACCGACCCAAAATACAATGTTAATTGTTTGTCTGATGGTTTATGATACAGGCTCTATTGTGGTACACAGATAATTTAAAGCTAAAAGCTACCCTTGAAGAACATACATCTCTGATTACTGATGTCCGTTTCAGCCCAAGCATGTCACGACTTGCAACATCATCATTTGACAAAACTGTTAGGGTTTGGGATGCTGACAATGTTAGTATGATATTCTTTCTTAATGACTCACAGTTCTTTGCAGCAAATTCTTATTTTTCTTTTTTCTTGGAGAGTGTTTTAGTTCTGAGCAACTTCCTTCGCAATGTGAACGTAAATAAACAGATGTCTTCTCTCATAAAGATTTGTTTGAATAAGTAATTTTCATATGGGTGGATCCATAGTATGCTAATTCATTTCCTCTGTGAAATGGCAATAAGATCTTTTTCTCAAATTGAGGATGTGACTTTGTTGAATCCTTATGCTGCTGAACCATCATATATATCTTTCTATAAACTTAACAGTGGTTTTTGCAGCCTAATTTCTCACTCCGCACTTTTACTGGACATTCTTCCAATGTAATGTCACTAGACTTCCACCCAAATAAAGATGATCTTATATGCTCTTGTGATGGGGATGGTGAAATAAGATACTGGAGTATTACCAATGGTAGCTGTGCAAGAGTATTCAAGGTAGATCTTGTAGACCAGTTTATGATATCCGAGATTTAGTGGATTTGTTTTGGTGGTTTTTTTAGTTCTCTGGTTTGTGATGAATGATAGATGTTTAAATTAGGGTGGTATGGCCCAGATGAGATTTCAACCCCGTGCAGGGAAGTATCTTGCTGCTGCTACTGAGAATGTTGTGTCTATACTGGATGTTGAGACACAAGCTTGTCGGCATTCGTTACAGGTTAATTTGATTTTTCCTTCCACTATGTGACCTGAACCTGGATATGTTGCCAGTGTTTTTGTGTATCACCTTTTTTGGGTATTTATGCAGCTGTTAATATGAATGCTAACTTGAATTCTTAAAACATGATTGAGCATAGAACACCACAGTTGGCTTCCAAAATTAATGCACTAGTATTCTTTCATATTCGACATTTGATGTGAATAGCATTTTAAAATATATCTATGCACCCTCCTATTTTGCACTGCATTCAAAATTTTGAAAACGATACAAACCAAGATGCACAGAAGGTTGAAGTAATATTTAACTGTATTGTTTTGGCGTTCATAAATATAGGTGCCAACTGGAGTCAGTCTTGTGTGCACACCAATATAGTTTATTTACTGTTGTCATAATGCAGATTTAGTTGCCTGTCACTCATGGTGACAGAAGTGGCATGTATTTCTTGGGTGATTGTTTTGGTGTTCATAAATATAGGCGCCTCCTGGAGTCAATCTTGTGTACTCACTGATATAATTTATTTGCTGTGGTCATTTTGCAGATTTAGTCGCCTGTCAGTCATGGTGACAGTAGTGGCATACTTTCCTTGTGTAACATGCATGTTTATTGTTCTTGGTGATATTCATATTTTAATTTGCCTTCATATTTGGCTTAAACTGTTCCAGATTCTGTGTCTACTGAGCTCATGAATATTTTGTGCCTCACCCAATTTTCTGTTCTCCATGCGTTGTAGTGACCTTTTGATCTTTCGAACTGCAGGGTCATACTAAAGCAATCCATTCTGTTTGTTGGGATCCTTCTGGTGAGTATCTGGCATCTGCCAGTGAGGACTCTGTCAGAGTCTGGACGCTTGGATCAGGAAGTGAGGGCGAATGTGTTCATGAGTTGAGTTGTAATGGCAACGAATTTCACTCCTGTGTTTTTCACCCTACATTCCCTTCATTGCTAGTCATTGGCTGTTACCAGGCAAGTAATTTCTGCTTTGTCCTTTCTACTTTGCAATTACAGTTGTTCAATAATGATACCAATAAAAATTTTATGGGGGTGTTTTCCACAAACGTTACTTCACCACCACTTTATAGGGTGTTCTCCACCCTGAAGATTGTTCATGTTGGATCCAAGTCAAAGGTCACATCAGATTTTAAACTATGAAAACAATTTCTTAATATTTGGTGGGCAAATTTTTTTGGAAGTCTGGGAAAAGTTATAATGTCTTTTTTATATTTCCATTCCCATCTTCACTCTGATGCTGCCTTTTCTCGCCCCACTCTTGTTTCCATTCGTTGAGTTGGGAGGGGCCATTCACACTTTGTTCTATTCGTAATCTTTTTTTCAGTACCTGCACTATATTTTGTTTTGGGTTCTCTGATACGCATCTGTGGCATTTACTGCAGTCTTTGGAGCTTTGGAACATGAGTGAGAACAAGACAATGACTCTGCCAGCCCATGATGGTCAAATTGCTGCATTGGCTGTTTCAACTGTTACAGGGACGGTTGCATCTGCTAGTCATGATAAGCTTGTCAAACTGTGGAAATGATATATGATTGTTTCTCGGTGTTGTTCAAGTGCTTTTAGCTTGTTTATTTTGGTTGCTCGATCTCCCCATTATGTGTTCTATTTAAATAGCAGATCACTCTAACACCAGAGACCAAACCTTATATGTTGTTGTATCGGTTACATGGCCACTTGTGTAACTGCAAAAAAGTCAATGGTCAAGCGTCCTAGACTTTCATTTGTACTCTACTAGGAAGTAAATGGTTCTTGTTCATAGTTTTCCGGTGCCTTGTCTGCTGGTTCAAACTTGCATCCTCTAGACCTTTTCCAGTTCATTTCTACTACACTATGTAAAAGCGTAATTCTCTTCCTCTGCTTCATGCCCCGTTCATATTTCTCTGATTTCCACATTTTATGTTTGATTTGATAACGGGCGAAATGTGAGGATGATTTCAATGTTGAAATTTTGCATGAGCGTCCAAATTATTCGTCGCCAGAACCACAGCAATCAGCTGGCTAGTTGACTGAAATGTCGCAATGTGTCTAAACGTGGGCCTGATGCTGAAATCCACGCTTTGTCCAGGAGGATAGGGAGGGTGAGGTGGGGAATGTTGTGTTTTGGTGCGCTAGACCTGGAAAGTGGGGGCCAAAAGCGAACGTTCAGCTTTACGAGCAGAGGGCACAGGTAGTGCAGTGTATGCATACACTCCTGGGGTGCAGGGCCTTTGAATCTCATCATTAAGCACCACAATCTTGATATCCATTATTGAGTCAAAAGTTATCTCCTCCCAGGACTAGTTGCTATCAAGAGCCAGCATCCTGATTACGCGCGCATACACAATATGGCTTGATGTGGTTTGGCTAGTAAAAACAATAAGAAGGGCCATTGACATAATTTTGAAAGATTGCTTCTAACTTAATTCGTATAATTGTGTCATTGCTTCCCCACCATCGTGTTACCTGCGGTGCAGGCGGTCTGCGACATCACTCTTCTTTAAAATAGTCCGGGGCTAAATTTTCTCTTGTTTTAACATGCTTCTGCATGTCGAGGCCATGTCTTTTCCAGTCACGTCCCTTTCGTAGTCTCCTCTTGAATTTAAACCCAAGGTAGTAACATTAATAATACGAAACAAATCTTCTTGTCATCCGACCAAACCTTCGAGGGTAAATGGAGTGCAGTAATGGATGTGCCAAAACAATTTCATTGCTAAGTACACTTCTTAATGTTCTCCTTCGCGTCGATCACAGTGGCAATACCGGAGGAACTAGATCAGAACAAACGCGAGTTTGTGTTTATGCAAAGATTACTTGTATGATATGATCACTGACAAGAACAGAGTCCACCTTTGACCTTGCATGGATAAAATCTTAACAAACTCAATCCAGGTGACAAGAAAAAAGGTGGCTTTTCTTATCTTCCTATTGCGTCAAGATGCAAGGAAACCTAGTTGTCGATCGAAATGAAAAAAAGACCCAAGGAATATTAATGGCTGCAAGTGCAAGATTACCCAATCATTGCCTAATTTGGAAATCTAAGGCGGTGCCCATTTGGATACGTTTTGTGTAGCTCCAAGTCAGTTCATATCTTCTACCTTCTCCTCTCTTAAGTAGCAGCACTTCATTTTCCAAGCTAGCCTGGCATAGCTTCTCTTGTTCTTTGATTAGACAAGTTTTTCAACCTAATCTTACGCCGGAAGTATAACTTGTATGAATCTTATGAATAGACCAGAACAAAAAGTAGTAGTTAGTCTCAGCTTATAAAAGACATGAGAATGCTACCTAATTAATGTAGACTACAGAAGAAAATGTTGAGTGTTAAGAAAGGAAAAAAATTGCATAAATACATAGATATGCATTGTGATGCATATTGTGATAATGATTGTTTTCTAAAATAATTTTTATTAAAAAATATATTTTTTATTTTAAAATTTTATTTTTAATATCAATATATCAAAATAATCTAAAACATGAAAAAAAAATAAAAAATAAAAATCTTTAAAAACTCCCTGCCATCAAGCTCAAAATCCCCCCCCCCCTTTTCAAGACAACAAGGACATGACTCAAAATTAATGATTGTTGCAAGAAATGATTTTGACTTGATAGATTTATATTGACTAAAATTATTTATAATAAATGTAATTAAAACTTGAGAATTGTTTTTTATTTTTTATTTTTTATTTTTGAAGAAGTAGAAAAGAGAAAAACAAATAGAAAATTCCTCTCCCTCTCTCTCTCTCTCTACACCTTATTTGTTCTTGTGCTTTCCTTTCTCTAGCTTGAAGTTCCTTTCTTGTAAATAGAAAATATGTATAAGATTTTTAGTTTGTAGGTGTTGATTGAAAGTGCATTCTTTTGGAGTATTCTTGTTACGTACGTTGCATTGAGATCTTTGTACATGTTGACAAGCAATAGGTAGTGTAGTCTTTGAATGCGGCTTCAATTGTGTTTTATAAAAAATATTATTTTTTTATTTTTAAATTATTTTAATATTCTAATATTAAAAATAAATTTTTTAAATAAAAAATTAATTCAATATATTTCTAAATACAAAACAATTTAAAAAAAATTATAACTATACTTCCAAACACTCTTTGACAGCTGGGATGACATAATTTTTGATAACTTTCATGCTTTAGATCTGAAATTGTATGCTTTAGACTTATCTTTTATTTAATTTTTCTTCGTGTTTTCATTATCTGCAAATGTATTTAATTGTTTCTTCTAATCGATGTCCCACTTGAATTATTTTCTCCCTCCATCGTCTGCAGGGGGAGAGAGCTCATTGCTGCATGATTAGATTAAAAAATACAAAGTAGGAGAGCTTTCATACAATCAATGTCTTTGGTTGGGCAATACAGATAGTGACTGAACCCTAAATCTTTATCTCATATTCATGTCAGCTACGCTGACAAAACAATGTCAGTTAGGAATGATGGGGGTGTGGGGGATGTTCTAAGAATGGAGAAACCCCACACTACATGATGAATCACTGATGATGATCATACATAATAAAATCCTATCCTACACCAGAACTCTGACTTTGTGATTTGAGCTATCGAATCGATGGTCTAATAGCAATTGATGAGGCAAAACAAAACAATGCTGCCAACTTTTCACAAGAAATTCTTCGCTACGCATGCCTGATCTGCCATGTTTTGAGCCAAATTATTTGATTCATTCCTCTCTTACATGAACATATGATCCTAATACGCATACACACAGCTACTTACTACCATTTAGAAAGCTTCATCAGCATATATAGTATATGGCTAAAAGTGGCTTCACCTGGCAAGGAAGTATAGAATATACGTGGGCAAGATCTTGTGTAATAAATGAGGAACTAGGTTCATTTTTCCTCCACTCGTATCTTCTTTCCTTGGTCAGGAGTACTGTGGGAGAGATTAGTTGCCACACAAGTAGATGAAAGATGCAGCCATCACTTCGGTACAAAAGGAAAGAGACAAGTTATAGTCACCCTTTCTTTCTTGTAAGAAATCAAATCCTTATAATGTCAATGTAATCTCTTTGACTCAAACATCTTCTTAGGTTACTTGTACAACAACTTGAGGAGATCTTTTTTCTCTTCCAAAACACATTATTTCCCTATAAATAGTACTGTGGGGAATTGCATATACAGGGAGGCCGAACTGACTTGTGAAGTGGGAACCAATCAAGCCCTAGCTCCCATATATAGGAAAGTGACTTGGACATAGCCTAGAATGAACCATGTGCCTTGCCAAGCCATTTCAATCATCACAATTCTTGATTTATCGTTTTTGTATGCCCCATCAGGTTTACTTGTCCTTTCAGGCTTGCAGGTGACAACGCTACAAAACTTCATATCAAGCCTCTGTATCCATGAGTTCGAATTTAACCAACCATACTTAAGGCTCTCTCCATCTCCACAATCTCGTGAGCTCGAATTTACTGCTAAGACTATCACTTACATATATTATCTACTACGTTATGGAAGAATTGAATGCCTTCAGTAAGGCTACAGGAGAGAGACCACTCTGGCTAACTAACATGGAAGTGCTACCTTTTCAAGTACAGACCAACAAAGATATAACCACTGATCATGTTGTTTAGATGTAAATGCATTCTAGGAACATTTTGGTTGTTCAAGCTGGTCTTGTAAACTCATCGATGAATTGAGTGTAGAGAGCTACAGGGACCTATAATCCCCCCCTTTTCGTATACGTTCATTGAATAGTGATTTTCATTCTTATAAATAGAGCAAAGTATTTGGATTTGCTAGTGAATTGAGTAGATTTTCAATAAAATAGTTAGATAAGTTAACAGAGCCCGCGCATTTGCTCATTTAAATTTTAAGTTATTCTTAAAACACATCATATCATAACTTCGAATGCTTTGAAATTATGTGTGTATGAACTTATATACATATATATATAATGGATTAATTAGTGGATCTCATGCAAAACCCACACGCCTAAACTTTGGTAAAATCTGGGGAATATTTTGAATGATAGCTTTAAATTGCTCTTTTTGGGTTTTGTATACTTAATATGTTCATTCACTATCTTCAAAGCATGGTGGAAACAAAAATGGGAGAGATTTGTAAGCATCATTGGCAAGATAAGGTTGGATGGGTGGCCCCTTTCTAATTCTTTAAAATAAGTCCTTGAAACGGACTGAAAGGAAAGCAATTAAACTCGTTATTGTCTTGGTACTGTGTCACTGCCCCTGAATAATAACAGAAAGAGTTTGCTTTTGCAAAAATGGCAAAATGCATGCATTGATGGTAAGTAACATCATCACTACCCTAACAAGATAATACATGCATAAATCTGCTGCCTCTCTACCCAGAAAATCACCTTAGAAACTTATGCTAGGAGCGCCCACAAACTCAAAGATCCAATAATTACAATTTGTTAGAGCTGATTTTTATTATATATAAAGGAATAACGTTATTTCCCTGGAAATTTTCTTTTTAAATTGATAAGATTTTTTCAGTTTTTGAAAAGTTTGAGAAGAATGCCGCGCGTAATTTTTTATTTAATTTTTAAATCGAGTTGAAATTAAAAAAAAAATTATACAAGCTATGTTAAAATATAAGATTATAATTGTATAGTAATAAGAGATCAGGAAGACTTTCAAATAACCAAGAAAGTTACAGTTCAAGTTTTTCTTTATTTTTCTTTTTATATTTGGTTTGTTTTAAGGACTTTTAATTTAATTTAGATCTTACCGATGTCTTTCTTCTATTTAAACAGCCTTGTAAACTATTATTAAAATTAAATATTATTGAATTTTTTTTTTTAATATTTCATAGTTTTATCTACAATTTAGAACTATAAAATTTAAGAAGTCACGAATATCTAATTTTTGTCCACACTGTAAACCGCGTGAAGAAAACTTCCTCTGACACCTTATAAAGGCCAAGCTAGCGGATTCGTGGATGGGACTTTGCCTTCATTCCTCTTATCACAAGCCGAAGGTATAATTAAACTTATGTAAATTAAGATATATCTTTGAATAACATGGATTAATGATTTTTTTTTTTTTGATAATCATCAAGAAGATATTGAGAAGGCCATAAAGCTAATAAACAAAGAGAAACCCAGGAGATATAAAAAAAGAAAAAAAATTAATTTACTAAAACAAATAACAAAAAAACTACCTGATATTTTTTATTACACCATAATTTAATGCCATCAGAAAATATTGAAAGATCATTTCTAAATTTGAATCCTGAATATACAACTAAATAGTAACCTGATAAAGAATGGTGGAGAAACAATCAAACAAGTTTATAGTTTTTTCTTCAAAAATAATTTTGTTCTAAAACAACCAAATATTTTAAATAGTACTATTTGAAATTAATCTTCAAATTAATTTTTAAAATTTATTGTGTATCATTTCAGATCATTGTAAAAACAATGAGTCAAGTATTGTCGAGAAACAACATGGATTAATGATTTTATAACGCATTCTAATTTTATAACTTTTTCCTTAACTTTTGAAGAAGACAACACACTAATAATGCATAATTTATTAGCTACACCCTGATTCTATTAAAATTAAGATACTTGAACAAATATCTCTACAAATTAATTATTAATTACCATAATGGAGAGACATTCACACATGGAACAGTTGAGCCTATTGGCTACGGAGGAAGCAAGGACTGAAAGCAATATGG
The DNA here is from genome assembly GCF_000495115.2 of Populus euphratica. Lineage (NCBI taxonomy): Eukaryota > Viridiplantae > Streptophyta > Magnoliopsida > Malpighiales > Salicaceae > Populus > Populus euphratica. Next base: position 1,042,014 of record NW_011499870.1, read on the forward strand.
TGGGTGCCCCAATCACTTGAAGTAAAACCAAAATTTTGGACATATCTGAACTTGTTCTCCTATTTAATGAGATATGCCTCTCTAGTTAAGAGTACTTGTACTCCAGCAAACAACATATCGAGAGAGAGAGAGAGAGGGAGAGTGGGAGCTAGGGGGGGAGAGATGGCAGCTAAGGTCGAAATCCCATTTCTTGATATCTCTGGGGAAGCTTTGGCAGGCTTAGAAGTTAAGAGTGAGAAGTGGAAAGAATTGTGTAACCAAGTTAGAGAGGCATGTGAGACTCACGGGATCTTCTTTTTGGTTTATGATAAGATTCCTACTAGCCTACGTGAAGAAATGTTTGTTGCCCTGAAGGCACTGTTTGATCTTCCCGAGGAGACAAAGAACAAGCACGTCAATCCTAAGCCATATCGAAGTTACTTAGGTAACTGTCCTGTAATTCCTTTTCATGAGAGCTTTGGTGTTGATGATGCTCCAACTCTTGACGCTTCTCAAGCTTTTACCAACCTTATGTGGCCAGAAGGGAACCCAAGTTTCTGGTAAGACTACTCTCCGTCATCTTTCTTGATGATTGTTTCGTTTCCATGTTAGAAGTTTTTGCTTGATGTAATTTAGCTGCAATTATCTGATACTGTTCGAAAATGATGCTAATTTCTTTGAGATTATTATAAAATTCACAGCTAAAGATTAAGGTTTAATTAGTGATCTCTTTGTCATAAATATTCATGATCAATTCTAGCCACAAGAAGAACTGAATTGTGGAATTAAGGGAAGTGTAACACGCATCAGTAAAGGTAATGGCTTAATTTATAGCATGCAAGTAAAGTTTATGTCTTTTGGCTTTGTTTTTGCTTAATTATTAGATAATCAGTCATCACTAAACGATCATTTTCTCAATAATTTTACCTTTTAATTCCTTCAACCTTATCACGACACACACAAAAAAGAGATTGCCCCACTTCTTTAATTAATTAATTTCTTGCAAAACCACCTTTCAGATTATTAATTTCCTTTCTTGGTTGGGATACTCCAGCTGTTCTTCTTCTGACCTCTAAACATGTCTTGATGTCATGGCCAAAGACCCCAAGTCACCATCAAGAGAGATTGAACTCTGAACTGCACCTATAATGGAAAAAAATGAGAAAATTGTTATGAAAAATCTGCAGTAATTATAAAATACTATAATAGAGAAAAAATTAAAAGAAATATAAAGATTTAACGTGATTTCTTAACATATCTATATCTATAAACAAAGAGTTCTTACTTTCTTTATATCAAAATAGAGTTATATAATATACATTTATATTAGATTCCACTAAACTGCTTGACAAATTCTAATCGTTCAAGAAATTCTAGCAGTCCAAAAAATATTAATAATTTTTCTATAATATTCTTTTACTGTAATAATTCATTTATACATCACATTTTGAATTTACAGCAAATATAAACTATGTTATTCGTCAAAATTTTAAATTTTTTGTGGCAATAGCACAAAATACTCTAGACAGCTATCATAGTATTTGATAGTATCTTACAGTAGCCTGTTGAGGCTATGGAATGGTGGTTCTTAGCTCTTGTCACATCAACAGCAATACTTACGCATGATGATGGTAGCTACCAAACAGAATTGCTAGCTGCCAATGCACAATTTATTAGGGGCTTATCCTTTGAAACAGATTGAATTTATTACAATGCCAGCTTTAAAATGATTGTTCTTGTTCAAAACTCATGCACATGTCCTGCAGAATAAAAGTCAGCACCTGAGAGGTAGAATCAGCCTTTTTCAATAGCTGTTGGCAGTTCCATTAAATTCCATTTGGTCTTAATATCAGTGGGTGTCGTAAGGACACAGTCCTGGATTTAATTTGCAATATTCCATATGAATAATTCTATTTTCATCAGCCGTTGGTTTATAAGTTCATCACTATGACCCACCTGGTATTATAATCTAACGGTTGTGAAATCTTTATGGGACTTTCAAAGCAATTTTATCTGTCATGGTTGTTTAAACTTTGTGCGAGTCCTGCATGATGCAGATAAATGTATATAACAGGGAGTCTTCAAAATCTTTGTGTTGCAAAATGTCATTGTTTCATTGAAAAAAACCCAATAATTCTTGGTTAATTAGTTAAATATCCATCAACTCACCCTCGAGTTGACCTGTTCAACGAGCCTTGAGTCGAGTCATGAGCCCGGCAGTAGATAGAACCGACCAATTTTTATTTTGCTCTTATAAAAGTCAACACAATCGATTTTTTAATTGATCAATCTCAAATTCTGCCGTATAATCCTGTTAGCAAGGCGGAGGCATGGTAAAGGTTTGGATGGGCTCTAACAGGGGTCATAATTTTTTAAATATTTATTTACTAGTTTTATATAAAAAAAATCCATACTTTTTAATTGTGTTATTCAAAAATTCTGAAAATCTACATGTAATATAATACTTGAGTTAAAATTTTAATTTTTTTTAAAAAATTTATAAATTTGATGAAAAATTGTAATTTGATTAATTTTATATTATGGTATGTAATTTTCAATCCGATCATTAGATTGAGTTAAAATTTTACAAGAAATTTTAAAATATATTAAATAAAATATGGTTAAAATTTTAAAATAAATGAAACTTGATAATGCTAATAAAAAAAACTATCAAATAAGAATAAAACGACTAATTAAGGGTAAAATGATTATTTATTATTAAAAAATAAAATAAATTAGCTCTTCCTTTCTTTTATATGTTGTTAATTGGGTAGAAGGATAATAAAAAAAGAAAAAAAATATAAAAGGCAAGAGAGAAAGAAAGAAAAATATGGGAAAAACATAAAAAAATTCAAGAAAAAAATAAAAAATAAAAAAATAACCTTATAAACTTATAATAAAAAAATTCAAGAAAAAAATAAAAAAGTAAAAGAATAACCTTATAAACTTACAAAATACAACTTGTAAAACACTAATATAAGAAAGAATCAAATGGAAGGAGGAATTGAGAAAAACAAATTTAATTATTTTATTTTCTAGTTGATATAAAATTATTATTTTATCTCAGTTGAAAGGTTGTTATAATATCTATTTAAATTTAATTATAAATGAATTATATTCTACAAAATAGTAAATGATATAATTTTAATAGTGAATTTATTTTTACTTTCATTTTTATTTTATATACTATCAAATTTATTTTTTAATATTTTAGATAATGTATTTGAATTAAAACTTTACTATTAATTTCAAAAATTTATATATATAAGTTAATAATTATTTTTTAAAAATTATATATTTATTTAATAGCTTACGAAAAGAAAAATTGCTGGACCTTGCTGTATTAAACAAAACTAGGACGCATGGAACGTGTCTAATAGGATATGGCTGGCAGCATTTATTAATATTTTCTGTCCCACTTCTTTTATTTTTATTTTCTGGCGGTGTAGTGAGACCATCCATGGCATGAGCTCTAAGATGCAAGAACTGAATTTTCTGGTGATGAAAATGATATACGAAAGCTTTGACATTGAAAAGCTCTATGACTCTTTCGTTGAGGAAACCACCAGTATATTTCGAATAATGAAGTATAAAGTTCCTCCAAGTGCGACGGACTCGTCCATCGGTCTAGTGGCTCACACTGACAAAAATGCCATCACCATTTTATGCCAAAATGAAGTTCAGGGTCTTGAGATTCAAACCAAGAATGGAGATTGGGCTCAAGTCATGGTTCCAGAGAATGCTTTCACAGCTGTTGTTGGTGACGCCCTCAAGGTAAAAACCTCTCGATCAAATTTAAGTTTAAATTATGTGCATACATTAATGGGTTTTATCGATCCACTGCAGAATTATAACCACTATTAGATAGACAAGAACACCTCAAACCGAAGTGAACGACTGTCCAAAGTATATATTAGTTAAATTAACATGCATGACTCGGATTCTATGCTAAGGTAGTAGTAACCAATATTGGTGTTCTAGGCATGGAGCAATGGCAGACTTCACGCAGCAAGGCATAGGGTGGTGATTAGCGGGGAAAAAGACAGGTATTCTTGTGGACTGTTTTCAATGCCGAAGGAGGAAGCAGTAGTTGAGGTGCCAGATGAACTCGTGGACAAGGAGCATCCTCTTCAATACAGGCCATTTAATTATTCAGATTATATCTCCTACTTTGTTTCCAAACTAAGTGATGATGCGTTGGAGATATATGCTGGCATTTGAAGACTTTGTCGGGTCGCCCAACTACTCTTTTATAATTAATACCTTGTTGCTAATCATGTTAATTGCCCTACTTCGATATAATATATATATATATATGTATATATAAATGTGTTTACAGTCGTGAATGTGCATGCAAATGTTTAAGAAAACTTGCCTACATCCTATCAAGGCAACTTGTAATTTCTTTTTTTCTTAATTTTCTTTTTAATACACAGCTTTTTCTATACTAGCATTGTGTGTTTTATAGTGTGATATATATTGTTTTTTAATTGAAAATATGTCAAGATAATTTTTATTTTTATTTTTATTTTTGACATGTGTATGTAAAAGCTATAAGCAAGGTTGATGGAATTTTCCTTTCAAAGGTGGGGTTAATTAAACGTGTCGTCCCTGTACAATAATCATTTGATTTACCGAGTCCTTGTAGTACTAATTTCATGAATTGAGTCCTTTTACGTTGTGTTTTGTTTGCAATCAAGGTCTCCATTTAGAACGTTTGTTGGTTGTGATTTTTTTTGTTCTAATTAATTGAACGAATGTCTCTTTTTACTAAAATTATATTAAATTAATTATGTGTGTAATTTAAAAAAAAAAACCAAGTCAAGAACCGTGTTCTTCGACCACCTAACATCAATCACGATTAAAATGAATTCTACATAAAAAATAATCTTAATTAAAAACTTAATCATGTAACAACCATTTAAATTCAGCAAAAATCCAAAAACAAAACCCATCAAGATGTTTGAAAACTCTCCATTGCATTATTAAAATTATCATCACTACTATCACACGTACCTTGGATTCATTAATCAACTTCAAACCACTAACACTTCACCATTTCCATTTGAAACTCCATCTCCGATGATAAAGGCATCATCTCTTGCCATTTTCTATTACCACCTCTCCTCCTCCTCCTCCTCCTCCTACATGCTCCACCAACTAGTGTTTGTCCTTTGGACCAACTCTTGTTCATCAACTTAAGCTTCTGTTAGTACTCAAGATAACACCTGGTGTCTGGTGGATTCTTGTGAGAATAAAATTAAAGATTTTCCCATTAATTAAGAAAGGAGGGCTATGGTTATATATATATATATATACTTATATATATATATAATAGTAATTCATCAAAATAATAGTAAAGGGACCTAATTAATCAAATCACCATAGTAACATGATGACGTCCATGCAGTTAACCCTTCAAAGGGGAGAAAATTTTCTTGGTGACGATGACATGTTTGGCCTTTTCAAAATGGTCAATGGCTGTTACGTATTCTGTCATTAATCTGACTTTTAAAAAGAGTTGATGATGTGCTTCATTGCCTGGCATAGTGAGGTGTGAAACTCATGAAAGCACTTGGAGATAAGTACATAAATGAAAATCATACTCGTAATGATGATAATAGTTATTACATTTATTTCGTGATTGACCTAATTTAAAACCTTATCTGAGCTGAGTATTATTTTAAATAGGATTTGATATTGATTTAGTTAAATCATATTAACATGATGAGTTAATTTGTGAGGTTGATATTTCATCCAAATTTCATAATGTAAAAACCAAATATTTTATTAAAAAAACTAAAAAACATTATTTTGAATAAAATATAATTTTAAGCTAGCTAGAAACTAAAGAATTTATTTTAAACAAATCTGAAATGATGTTATTTATATTATAGCATAAATTTAAAGAGATGGTGCTCTTACTGTATATTAACTTATAAAAAATTATTTTTTGTAATAGTGTTTTTTTTTTAAATCTAATATTTTTTTCTCTAAATCTATATTTTTTAATTTTAATTTCATACTCCAATAATTATTTTATTGAAGATTAGGTTTTATAATTTATTGTAATTTGCTTTATATGTAGTTATCTCGGCCTTATAATATATGTTACAGGTTTGACGGGCTAACTTAGTTGGCTCAATTTTTTTTTGTAATTAATATTTTTTTTCAATTCTATTCTTGAATATTGAGTTGATTGAGAATTAAACTTAATAATTTATTTTGGTTTACTTTTCATGAGATTATTTCGATTTTATGACTCAAGTCGCGTGTTTGGTGGGTTAACCAAGTTGACTCAAGATTTTTTGCCTTTTTTATTAGATTTTTTTTTATATTTCATTCTTCAATATTGGGTTGATTATGAATGGGGCTTCAAGATTTATTTTGGTTTGCTTTTTATAAGGATATCTTAGTTTTATGACTCGAGTCATATGTTTTACAAGTTAACCTAAGTAGATTCAGATCATTTTATTGTTTTGTTTTTAGATTGTTTTTTTTTCAACCTTCAGCAATAAGTTTATTAAAAACTGGATTTCATAATTTTTTTTAACTTACTTTTTATAAGGTTATCATAGTCTTATAACTTTGGTCTCAAGTTTGGCAGACTAATCTGGGTTAACTAAGTTTTTTTTTTTTTTTACTTTTTATAAAATTATCTCGATCTCATAACTCAGATGATGAGTTTGACAGGTTAACTCAGGTCAAATTACTATTTTTATTTTTTACTATTGTTTTTCAATTTCATTTTTAAACATTGAGTTAATTGGGAATTGAGCTTCATAATTTATTTTGATTTGCTTTATATGAGGTTATCATGATCTCATGATTAACATTTTGAATTTGATAGATTAATTCGAGTTGGCCTAGATTGATTTAATATGTTGTTGTTTCAATATAATTCTTTTAAAAAATATTATCTTGAATTTTTATAAATCAAACTATATTCTGACTTATCATTTGAGTTTTATTTGGATCCATCAAATCAATTGGGTTATATTAAATTAATCTCCACATGGTTAATTTTTTTTTATTTTACTAAAAAAATATTAGCAATATCCACGTGTTTATTTTGTATGTTAATTTTTTTTTTTCTGACCTATAGGATAGTGCATATCAATAATCCAAGTGAAATCTAATTACATAACTCTATTTCACACTACTAAAGACAACAATGATAATAACTACAAATAGTTACACAAATAATCTTAGAGATGTGTAATTCATGTTGCCTAGCTAGCAAGTTTCAGTGTTATTTGGCTATGATATTATCCATGTTTTTAAAAAAAATTTCAATGTTATTTTAATGCATGCATGGTCAAAGCAATCACTGATCGATGAACTTCAGTATATCAAAACAAATTCTGTTTTTTCCACAAGCTTTCCCTCGTAATTGAAGGAAAAAAAATGGTACCTGGAAAAGCGCTCCGCCTAAGTGTGTGCTTATTATGATATATAATCCAAGTCACGGTAATTGTTCTTAATTTCTTAAATTTGTCTCATAATTAATTTCTATAGTGGAGGAGGAGAGCATGCTTGTTTATATACAAATATTAAATAGTATATAGTGGAATATTTAACAAACCCAGCAAATTAAATCCATGTAATTAAACAAATTAATTGAACAAATCAATATATTTTATATTAAATCTGACCTCTACGAAGACTCGAGCAATGCAACTAGTTTATACACAAATAAAGGATAATAATGTTAAGGAATTGGGTTGAGTGGTTAAAAAGTTAGTAGTATTTGATATTGTGATAGTGATTATTTTTAGAATATTTTTTATTTAAAAATTTATTATAATATTTTTTTTAAAATTAATTTTTTATATTATCATATTAAAACGATACAAAAATATAAAAAAACAATTTAAAATAAAAATAAATTCAAAATTTTTTCAGGATGCCACTGTAAAAACAATGATTACATTGCTCTATTTCTTAGCTTCTTAACTTGCTATGTTCAAACTTTAGAATTAATATCTTGGAGAATATATTAAATTTTGTTAAATGTATCAGTTTGATTATATGATGTAGAAAAGAAACTAATCTTGATTGACATGCTAGAGGAGGAAACTCCTTGCCATTGAAGAAATAAATAAATAAATAATAATATAAACCTTTTTGAAAACACTTGACTTGACTTGTGATGTAATTTAGGATAAATGTAATAACAGATATGATTTAACGTATTTTTTATTTAAAAATATATTTAAATAATTTTTTTTTTATTTTTTTAAAATTATTTTTGATATTAATATATTAAAAAAATATGAAAAAAATAAAAATAAAACTTTTTAAATTTTTAAAAATACAGTTTAGCTATGTTTTCTAATACTACCGAAAGGTAGGGGGGGAGGAAGGTGTCCTTGAAAATTAATTTTATGAATGGGCCTATTGGGCTGAACATTGGAATCCATAAAATAATTAGACCTGGCCTTTACCTTAGCCTTATCCTGATTAGATGTGGGCTTTCAAGTGTCCAATAATATTTGGGCCTCCGTCGAAGATAATTAAGAGTTAAAGCGACTGTTTATCGAGCCCAGGCCTCCAACCAACGGCCAAGGATTAATCGTACAGTTGGCCCCTGTACTTTTATATTTCATCAACTTTGTCCTCTACTTCTTGTTGCTTAACTGGAGTACTGGACCCTGACTCAAGAAAATATCTTCATCAGTTTTATTACAGATGTGTTTACCAAAACGTACGATTAATCCAGGACCAGCAACTCTCAATTATCCATAATCATCTGACATTGGCATGGCTGGCAGTTGGCAGTACGCTCTTTGATCTTCTCGTAACCAAAACAAACCTTGAAAAGAATGAGTGATTTTCTCGTACTAATGCAGCAATAACAGGCTGATGATACTGATAAAGTCACGGGATTTGAAGAGGAGTTACAAAATGCAAGACGTTCAGTAGAAACACTGACTACCACTTTGGAAAATCTGGTTAGCAATTTATTTATCAAACATGTATTCATCTAACTGGACTTTTTTTTTTCCTGTTGTGAGTTTTCAATTTTGAGCTGTTAGATTTGGTGGGTTCTTGTTAGAATCAAGCGAAAGCTGATGTCTTGAACAATTTAGAGAATGAACCCGCAATGAAGGTGATGGTACTAATAATGGGTGCGGAAACTCTTCTGAGATCATTGAAGGTAATGAAACGCTCGGTGATAATGGTGAATGTTGAGAAAGGTTCTTTCCTTATTGTGTTTTTATTTTGTTTTTATAGGATTTGGAATTGCAAGAATCTGTTTTGCAATCTGATTATGATGTGAAACGAACTGACTTGGAAACTGAATTTGTGAATCGGAGAAGAAAATAGCTGCTGGTATGGAAAGTGAGAGTTTATCGAAGGATCTAGATTGTTTATGGAAAAACTGAATGCGGCAAACAAGGTATAAAATACTTTAAGTAAGTTGCTCTTGGTGTTACTGTTTAGTTTGTTTATTCTGTTTAGGAACTGGAATTGATTTGCACTTTGCAGTCAAAAGTTCAATTCTTTAGAAATGGTGAAGTGGTGTTTTTGTCTTAGGAATTAGCAACTTGATTGAGGGCAGTGATGTTGTTAAGGCGGAAGCTTGGTGAAGTGCCACCACACCAGAACTTAACCAGTATGTTGATTCATTTTCCTTCTGTTTTTTTATTTTATTTTTTTTATTCTGAACTTTTCTTGTCTGGTTTAATCAATATATATATAGTACTCATAAGATGATGCTGAAATGCAATGGAGTTTTTTATTTTAATCATGTATCACTCGAGCATTTCCTTCACATAAATTGTTAGGGCTTGGCTGCAGTATTATTGGTATTCCTATGAGATTTAGCAAAAGCCTGTTGTAATTTGATACTCTTCAATTTTATGATCATGTTATTAATGTGCTGTGTAACATAGACTGGTGCTTGTAAGTTCCATTAAAATGCTTTTACCTCACTTCTGGTGTCCAATTAACAAAAGCCCAGATTAGATTATTTGCTATGTTGTTAAACTTTTGATTAAAGAGAGAATACATATAATATATGTCTTCAAATGCACACATCTGGCCATGATCCATCAATTTTAATGATGTTAACTTGCTTTGCATGTTAAATTTACAGTTTCAGGATGCCATTACAAATACCGATGGTCGCACAAGACTGATTGATTCCATGGAAGGAAATGTGAAGGGAAGCCAACAGGTAATTCAAAGCTTTTCTTATAGATGAAGTCCAGTAAAGTTAATTGAGAGTTCACTACTTTCCTGTGAGGATCGAAGGGTCTGGATGAGTGACATAGTCAGAACAGAAGGCTAAGATCTATAAAAAAAATTGGTGTATTTTGATATGCCTGCCTGTTCTATTCATTGTTCAAGAGAGAACAATCTTCAAAGCAGTTTATTGATATCACCAAACACTAGCAGTTTGGCGGAGGCAGTTTTGGCCTGCTTTAAGTTTATGGATGTATTTTCATGTTGTCTTCAAACTGCTGCTCCCTCTTTTTCATGATAATCATTTTAATTATTTGATGGGGGTAATGCCACTAAATCCATCTAGCAGAAGCTACAAAAGGTCGAAGTTGGGCTTCAGGAAGAGCAGAAGGTTTCTGATCCTCTTGAGAAGAGGTATGCTGCAGCTATGGCAGAGAAAAGGCGCTGCTATTCCCTCTTAAGGCTTTTCAGGTAAGAGCTGCAGTCATTAACCTATGCTAGTGATAATGGTTATAGAAAAAAAAAAATTCACATGCTCTGGAAGAACAAATTTCACAAATACTTTTCTTTATGATATTTCATTCTTGCCTAGTTGTCTGAGCAAAAACGACCTTTAAAACTTTTACATGAAGGCTGCTTAATGTTGTACTTAACTATCCTTTCAACTTTATCTCAATTTTGTACATCATTTTCTTTTCAACTTTGGCTATGCATGAAAGTGCTGTGGCACCTCAAACTCTGGATTTGTTTTTGGCAAAAGAGGTTATTTATTAGTGATGTATTAAGTTATTTGTGAAGAATTGCATTAGGCTATTTGTAAGCAACAAACGGTGGCTTTTGAATGGTTCAGTGATGGAAGACTTGGACTTGCAACCACAAGGGTCCGGGTTCTAGTTTTGAGAATAGCTACTAAATACAACTCAGAATTCTCACTCTCGGGACTTCATTTTGGTAGAATGTTAACTGCTAGTTATGCCTTCTAGACAGCACTGTTAATTATGATATATGTTATCTTGTCATTTTTAACAACAGGAAATAGTTGTGTTCTGTTTTCATTCTTATCAGCAAGAACTAATTTCATTTCAATTTCGTAATGTCATCATACGTGCATGTGGTGGAAGACAAGAAAATGGAATCATTCACTGGACCCTTCGTTTTTTTACTGTTTTATTTATTGTGGTAAAACAAACTCAGTGCTGCTTTGCCCATTTTACATCAATAGAGGTTTTTGGTTTCTAAGAAGAATGTGCAAACAATGAGAGACTTCGGGACCAGACTTCTGCTTAAAATGCCGCTACTGCCTCATCTGTGGTCGAATCATTTAAGCACCTGCGCATCATGCAATAACTCTCACAGTGCTGATCCCTTGTATCAAAAGGAAAGCATGATTGTCTTTGAAAAGTGTAGTTTACTGGAAAATACAACTTCTACAATTCTTCTTTTCTTGATATTCCTTTGTAGGCTATATTATATTATTCTTCTCATTTGTAGGGCTGGATGCTGTGCCCCCAATTTTTTATTTATTTAAATCACTAGCAGAGTAAGTTTTATCCACCGTCTTTTAGATAATGATGGCAGTCTTATTCCTTGAGAGGTTCTTCATACAAGGCAAGTTGACTCGATATATTAGCTGCAGTAAAACTGAACAGGATATGTTCGTAAAGTGGGGAAAAACCTACAGGATTTCTTCTCATTTTGTTCATGCTGCTTAGCTTTCCATGCTGGAATCCAGATGCAGCTGTAATGTAATCGGTGATTTAGGGTGTGTTAATGTCATTAAACATGAATTACTATCAGGATCTGTTTCAAATGTTTTTGGCCAACCATTTTTGGGGTGATTTAACGGCTCTACTGGGTCAAAAGCAGCAGATATATTGAGTTTCATGCTTGCCATTCGCATGCATGAAGAAATTTGAGATCATATTCTGTTTCTCAAGTACCTGACGTAATGACGTTATTCAGCTAAAAAGGATCAATGGAAGAAGACAATAACAGGACTATGCAGGAACCTAGGCTATACCCCTCAAAAGCACTTTTTAATTTGAACCTCTTTCTGAGTGAAAAACGTTTATTTGAGGGCTTTGAGCTGGAGAGACTCTCACCAAGGTTCCATTCTCTGGTCTGGAAGAACATCAACGGCATAGAGCAGCAGTGGACCCTTCAGCTGAAAGAGTTTGTAGCTTCAGTATCCATCACCTTGCAAAAACCTTACCGTTGTCTCTTTTCACCTGGCATAGAAGTTAAAACAACATCTGCTGTCATCTTCGGATGACAAATTATCCCCACCATGGCCGCCACCAACCTGGAGATTTGGCTTCTTATGCGAGCATGCTCCCTACCTTGTCAAGAGAGTAACTTTTAATAAATCTTATGGTTCGAAGATGAATGATCTGTTCTAAATTGAATTATTAAATGTCGATCAGGAAATTAACTAGATTTGTCTCGATACACAGAAGCTGGCCGGAAAATGCCAATTCATGGTGATAGAAAAAAATAATCCCCCACCTCATCATTAAACCAAAAAATTGAAGGTGCTAACAGCACATAAAAAAGAAGACAATCAGTCGTTAATCTCCAAACTTATGGGGGACCATAGGAATAAATTTCCACCGAAAGCATGGACAAAAGTCTTGACAAATTATTTTCTGTCCCTAATGATATGCTGGTATGCTGGTTTATTGCATGGTATGTTAGGCGGACATGGATATTTCAGGGATATTTAAAAATATAATAGTAGTTATTTTTTCAAGTATTTTTTATTCTGAAATAAATTAAATAATTTTTTAAAAAAATTTATTTTTAAAATTAATATATTAAAATGACCCAAAAACATAAAAAAAAAAATTAAACAAAAAAATTAAATTTTAATATTCTGAACGAGTTCTTCCCTTTAAAAAACTAGCTTATGATCAATGCTTTCTCTCCAACATAATAGAAGTAAGATAATCCTAGGCCCATTACATAATGGATGTCCACACAATCATATCAAGTCTTGTATAAGAGCTGGTTACAGGTCTAGATTGACAAATCTAAGTTTTGATGATAAATATACATGAAAAATCAATTAATCCTTTTATGATAAAAATCAAGATTTCTTGATTGATTTTTGTAATATATTAAATAGGAGGCCTGCACTGTATTGTGAGCCCAGTTCAATTTTTCCTAACATAAAAAAAAAATAATGTTTAGATCACACCAACTTTTTTTAAAAAGCAATAAAAATATGAAAATCATATTATTGACTTGATTAAATTTAATAATTTTGGTTAATTTAATAATATAATTTTAAAAAATATTGATAGAAAATAAAGCAAAAAAATAGCAACAATTAACCATAAAAAGTTAGCTTTTAATATCATCTCATCTCATGTTTATATTTAATCAATTAATTTAAAATAAATAAATTAAGGAATTATTTTTAAAATTTAAAGGATTAAACATGAAAATTAAGAAGAAATGAGAATTGGGTTGGCAAGTTCTTTAACTTCCAAAAAAATATATATTTACAGATAATTAAATAAAGATGTTAAATAGCAATATTATATTTTTGTATTTGCATTCATTGTTTATTGAATACACTGATCAAACTTTTGATACGTATTTTAGATTTTTCATCGCCAACTCAAAATTTAACATTGCTAACATGCTTTTCTTAAGCTTAAATTAAGTTCTAATCTGACCTGTAGTGTAACTCGGTGTATTTAGTGGGTGACCTAACTACGAACAAATTTTGAAATTAAGGTTTAATCATGCTCACAAATCTGGAAAGGACACAGCCTCAAAAGCCAACATTTTATTCTTCTTTATCGATCTCATGACTCAGATGATGAGTTTGACAGGTTAACTCAGGTTAAATTACTATTTTTATTTGTTACTATTGTTTTTCAATTTCATTTTTAAATATTGAGTTAATTGGGAATTGAGTTTCATAATTTATTTTGATTTGTTTTATATAATGTTATCATGATCTCATGATTAACATTTTGAATTTGATAGATTAATTCGAGTTGGCCTAGATTGATTTAATATGTTGTTGTTTCAATATAATTCTTTTAAAAAATATTATCTTGAATTTTTATAAATCAAACTATATTTTTACTGATCATTTGAGTTTTATTTGGATTCATCAAATCAATTGGGTTATATCAAATTAATCTCTACATGGTTAATTTTTTTTATTTTACTAAAAAAATATTAGCAATATCCACATGTTTATTTTGTATGTTAAAATTTTTTTTCTAACCTATAAGATAGCACATATCAATAATCCAAGTGAAATCTACTTACATAACTCTATTTCACACTACTAAAGACAATAATGATAATAACTACAAATAGTTACACAAATAATCTCAGAGATGTGTAATTCATGTGCTTCATATAAGCTAAGCATTAAAATCATGATATGCATTACCTTGTCTAGCTAGCAAGTTTAAGTGTTATTTGACTATGATATTATCCATGTTTTTTTTTAAAATTTCATTCTTATTTTAATGCATGCATGGTCAAAGCAATCACTGATCGATGAACTTCAGTATATCAAAACAAATTCTGTTTTTTCCACAAGCTTTCCCTCGTAATTGAAGGAAAAAAAATGGTACCTGGAAAAGCGCTCCGCCTAAGTGTGTGCTTATTATGATATATAATCCAAGTCACGGTAATTGTTCTTAATTTCTTAAATTTGTCTCATAATTAATTTCTATAGTGGAGGAGGAGAGCATGCTTGTTTATATACAAATATTAAATAGCATATAGTCGAATATTTAACAAACCCAGCAAATCAAATCCATGTAATTAAACAAATTAATCGAACAAATAAATAAATTTTATATTAAATCTGACCTCCATGAAAACGTGAGCAATGCAACTAGTTTACATACTAATAAAAGATAACAATGTTAAGAAATTGGGATGAATGGTTAAAAAGTTACGAGTATTGATGTTACAGTAGTTGTTATTTTTAGAATGTTTCTTATTTAAAAATATATTATAATAATTTTTTTATTTTTTAAAATTAATTTTTAATATTATTACATTAAAACGATTTAAAAATATATATAAAAAAATAATTTAAAATAAAGAACAAATTCAAATTTTTTTCACGATGCAACCGTAAAAACAATGATTACATTACTCTATTTCTTAGCTTCTTAACTTACTATGTTCAAACTTTAAAATTAATATCCTGGAGATTATATTAAATTTTGTTAAATGTATCAGATTGATTATATCATGTAGAAAAGAAACTAATCTTGATTGACATGCTAGAGAAGAACTCCTTGCCATTGAAGAAATAAATAAATAAATAAATAAATAAATAATATAAATCTTTTTGAAAACACTTGACTTGATTTATGATGTAATTCAGACAAATATAATAACAGTTATGTATTTTTTATTTAAGAATATATTTAAATAATATTGTTTTTTAAAATTATTTTTAATATTAATATATTAAAAAAATATGAAAAAAAATAAAATTTTAAAAATACAAGTTAGCTATGTTTTCTAATACTACCGAAAGGTAGGGAGGGAGGAAGGTGTCCTTGAAAATTAATTTTATGAATGGGCCTATTGGGCGGAACACAGGAATCCATAAAATATTTAGACCTGGCCTTTACCTTAGCCTTATCCTGATTAGATGTGGGCTTTCAAGTGTCCAATAATATTTGGGCCTCCGTCGAAGATAATTAAGAGTTAAAGCAGGCCTCCAACCAACGGCCGAGGATTAATCGTACAGTTGGCCCCTGTACTTTTATATTTCATCAACTTTGTCCTCTACTTCTTGTTGCTTAACTGGAGTACTGGACCCTGACTCAAGAAAATATCTTCATCAGTTTTATTACAGATGTGTTTACCAAAACGTACGATTAATCCAGGACCAGCAACTCTCAATTATCCATAATCATCTGACATTGGCATGGCTGGCAGTTGGCAGTACCCTCTTTGATCTTCTCGTAACCAAAACAAACCTCGAAAAGAATAAGTGATTTTCTCGTACTAATGCAACAATAACAGGCTGATGATACTGATAAAGTCACGGGATTTGAAGAGGAGTTACAAAATGCAAGACGTTCAGTAGAAACACTGACTACCACTTTGGAAAATCTGGTTAGCAATTTATTTATCAAACATGTATTCATCTAACTGGACTTTTTTTTTTCCTGTTGTGAGTTTTCAATTTTGAGCTGTTAAATTTGGTGGGTTTTGTTAGAATCAAGCAAAAGCTGATGTCTAGAACAATTTAGAGAATGAACCCGCAATGAAGGTGATGGTACTAATAATGGGTGCGGAAACTCTTCTGAGATCATTGAAGGTAATGAAACGCTCGGTGATAATGGTGAATGTTGAGAAAGGTTCTTTCCTTATTGTGTTTTTATTTTGTTTTTATAGGATTTGGAATTGCAAGAATCTGTTTTGCAATCTGATTATGATGTGAAACGAACTGACTTGGAAACTGAATTTGTGAATCGGAGAAGAAAATAGCTGCTGGTATGGAAAGTGAGAGTTTATCGAAGGATCTAGATTGTTTATTGAGAGTCTATGGAAAAACTGAATGCGGCAAACAAGGTATAAAATACTTTAAGTAAGTTGCTCTTGGTGTTACTGTTTAGTTTGTTTATTCTGTTTAGGAACTGGAATTGATTTGCACTTTGCAGTCAAAAGTTCAATTCTTTAGAAATGGTGAAGTGGTGTTTTTGTCTTAGGAATTAGCAACTTGATTGAGGGCAGTGATGTTGGTAAGGCGGAAGCTTGGTGAAGTGCCACCACCACCGGGACTTATCCGGTATGTTGATTCCTTTTCCTTCTGTTTTTTTCTTCTTTTTTTTTTGACCTTTTCTTGTCTGGTTTAATCAATATATATATATATAGTATTCATAAGATGATGCTGAAATGCAATGGAGTTTTTTATTTTAATCATGTATCACACGAGCATTTCCTTCACATAAATTGTTAGGGCTTGGCTGCAGTATTATTGGTATTCCTATGAGATTTAGCAAAAGCCTGTTGTAATTTGATACTCTTCAATTTTATGATCATGTTATTAATGTGCTGTGTAACATAGACTGGTGCTTGTAAGTTCCATTAAAATGCTTTTACCGGTGATAATGGTGAATGTTGAGAAAGGTTATTTCCTTATTGTGTTTTTATTTTGTTTTTATAGGATTTGGAATTGCAAGAATCTGTTTTGCAATCTGATTATGATGTGAAACGAACTGACTTGGAAACTGAATTTGTGAATCGGAGAAGAAAATAGCTGCTGGTATGGAAAGTGAGAGTTTATCGAAGGATCTAGATTGTTTATTGAGAGTCATTGGAAAAACTGAATGCGGCAAACAAGGTATAAAATACTTTATGTAAGTTGCTCTTTGTGTTACTGTTTAGTTTGTTTATTCTGTTTAGGAACTGGAATTGATTTGCACTTTGCAGTCAAAAGTTCAATTCTTTAGAAATGGTGAAGTGGTGTTTTTGTCTTAGGAATTAGCAACTTGATTGAGGGCAGTGATGTTGGTAAGGCGGAAGCTTGGTGAAGTGCCACCACACCAGAACTTAACCAGTATGTTGATTCATTTTCCTTCTGTTTTTTTATTTTATTTTTTTTATTCTGAACTTTTCTTGTCTGGTTTAATCAATATATATATATATAGTATTCATAAGATGATGCTGAAATGCAATGGAGTTTTTTATTTTAATCATGTATCACTCGAGCATTTCCTTCACATAAATTGTTAGGGCTTGGCTGCAGTATTATTGGTATTCCTATGAGATTTAGCAAAAGCCTGTTGTAATTTGATACTCTTCAATTTTATGATCATGTTATTAATGTGCTGTGTAACATAGACTGGTGCTTGTAAGTTCCATTAAAATGCTTTTACCTCACTTCTGGTGTCCAATTAACAAAAGCCCAGATTAGATTATTTGCTATGTTGTTAAACTTTTGATTAGCGAGAGAATACATATAATATATATCTTCAAATGCACAAATCTGTCCATGATCCATCAATTTTAATGACGTTAACTTGCTTTGCACGTTAAATTTACAGTTTCAGGATGCCATTACAAATACCGATGGTCGCACAAGACTGATTGATTCCATGGAAGGAAATGTGAAGGGAAGCCAACAGGTAATTCAAAGCTTTTCTTATAGATGAACTCCAGTAAATTTAATTGAGAGTTCACAACTTTCCTATGAGGATCGAAGGGTCTGGATGAATGACATAGTCAGAACAGAAGGCTAAGATCTATAAAAAAAATTGGTGTATTTTGATATGCCTGCCTGTTCTATTCATTGTTCAAGAGAGAACAATCTTCAAAGCAGTTTATTGATATCACCAAACACTAGCAGTTTGGCGGAGGCAGTTTTGGCCTGCTTTAAGTTTATGGATGTATTTGTCTTCAAACTGCTGCTCCCTCTTTTTCACGATAATCATTTTAATTATTTGATGGGGGTAATACCACTAAATCCATATAGCAGAAGCTACAAAAGGTCGAAGTTGGGCTTCAGGAAGAGCAGAAGGTTTCTGATCCTCTTGAGAAGAGGTATGCTGCAGCTATGGCAGAGAAAAGGCGCTGCTATTCCCTCTTAAGGCTTTTCAGGTAAGAGCTGCAGTCATTAACCTATGCTAGTGATAATGGTTATAGAAAAAAAAAAATTCACATGCTCTGGAAGAACAAATTTCACAAATACTTTTCTTTCTGATATTTCATTCTTGCCTAATTGTCTGAGCAAAAACGACCTTTAAAACTTTTACATGAAGGCTGCTTAATGTTGTACTTAACTATCCTTTCAACTTTATCTCAATTTTGTACATCATTTTCTTTTCAACTTTGGCTATGCATGAAAGTGCTGTGGCACCTCAAACTCTGGATTTGTTTTTGGCAAAAGAGGTTATTTATTAGTGATGTATTAAGTTATTCGTGAAGAATTGCATTAGGTTGTTTATAAGGAACAAACGGTGGCTGTTGAATGGTTCAGTGGTGGAAGACTTGGACTTGCAACCACAAGGGTCCGGGTTCTAGTTTTGAGAATAGCTACTAAATACAACTCAGAATTCTCACTCTCGGGACTTCATTTTGGTAGAATGTTAACTGCTAGTTATGCCTTCTAGACAGCACTGTTAATTATGATATATGTTATCTTGTCATTTTTAACAACAGGAAATAGTTGTGTTCTGTTTTCATTCTTATCAGCAAGAACTAATTTCATTTCAATTTCGTAATGTCATCATACGTGCATGTGGTGGAAGACAAGAAAATGGAATCATTCAGTGGACCCTTCGTTTTTTTACTGTTTTATTTATTGTGGTAAAACAAACTCAGTGCTGCTTTGCCCATTTTACATCAATAGAGGTTTTTGGTTTCTAAGAAGAATGTGCAAACAATGAGAGACTTCGGGACCAGACTTCTGATTAAAATGCCGCTACTGCCTCATCTGTGGTCGAACCATTTAGGCACCTGCGCATCATGCAATAACTCTCACAGTGCTGATCCCTTGTATCAAAAGGAAAGCATGATTGTCTTTGAAAAGTGTAGTTTACTGGAAAATACAACTTCTACAATTCTTCTTTTCTTGATATTCCTTTGTAGGCTATATTATATTATTCTTCTCATTTGTAGGGCTGGATGCTGTGCCCCCAATTTTTTATTTATTTAAATCACTGGCAGAGTACGTTTTATCCACCGTCTTTTAGATAATGATGGCAGTCTTATTCCTTGAGAGGTTCTTCATACAAGGCAAGTTGACTCGATATATTAGCTGCAGTAAAACTGAACAGGATATGTTCGTAAAGTGGGGAAAAACCTACAGGATTTCTTCTCATTTTGTTCATGCTGCTTGGCTTTCCATGCTGGAATCCAGATGCAGCTGTAATGTAATCGGTGATTTAGGGTGTGTTAATGTCATTAAACATGAATTACTATCAGGATCTGTTTCAAATGTTTTTGGCCAACCATTTTTGGGGTGATTTAACGGCTCTACTGGGTCAAAAGCAGCAGATATATTGAGTTTCATGCTTGCCATTCGCATGCATGAAGAAATTTGAGATCATATTCTGTTTCTCAAGTACCTGACGTAATGACGTTATTCAGCTAAAAAGGATCAATGGAAGAAGACAATAACAGGACTATGCAGGAACCTAGGCTATACCCCTCAAAAGCAGTTTTTAATTTAAATCTCTTTCTGAGTGAAGAACGTTTATTTGAGGGCTTTGAGCTGGAGAGACTCTCACCAAGGTTCCATTCTCTGGTCTGGAAGAACATCAACGGCATAGAGCAGCAGTGGACCCTTCAGCTGAAAGAGTTTGTAGCTTCAGTATCCATCACCTTGCAAAAACCTTA
Source organism: Populus euphratica (assembly GCF_000495115.2). Lineage (NCBI taxonomy): Eukaryota > Viridiplantae > Streptophyta > Magnoliopsida > Malpighiales > Salicaceae > Populus > Populus euphratica. Next base: position 1,062,522 of record NW_011499870.1, read on the forward strand.
CCGTTGTCTCTTTTCACCTGGCATAGAAGTTAAAACAACATCTGCTGTCATCTTCGGATGACAAATTATCCCCACCATGGCCGCCACCAACCTGGAGATTTGGCTTCTTATGCGAGCATGCTCCCTACCTTGTCAAGAGAGTAACTTTTAATAAATCTTATGGTTCGAAGATGAATGATCTGTTCTAAATTGAATTATTAAATGTCGATCAGGAAATTAACTAGATTTGTCTCGATACACAGAAGCTGGCCGGAAAATGCCAATTCATGGTGATAGAAAAAAATAATCCCCCACCTCATCATTAAACCGAAAAATTGAAGGTGCTAATAGCACATAAAAAAGAAGACAATCAATCGTTAATCTCCAAACTTATTGAACTCTTCCTCAAGAAGACAAACTTATGGGGGACCCTGGGAATAAATTTCCACCAAAAGCATGGACAAAATTCTTGACAAATTATTTTCTGTCCCTAATGATATGTTGGCATGTTGGTTTATTGCATGGTATGTTAAGCAGACATGGACTCTTGGCATATTTCAGGGATATAAAAGTATAATAGTAGTTATTTTTTCAAGTGTTTTTTTGTTTAGAAATAAATTAAAATATTTTTTTATTTTTTTAAATTTATTTTTAATATTGACATATTAAAACGATTCAAAAAATAAAAAAAATTAAACAAAAAAAATTAAAATTTGATATTCCGAACGAGTTCTTCCCTTTAAAAAACTAACTTGTAATCAATGCTTTCTCTCCAACATAACAGAAGTAAGATAATCCTAGGCCCATTACATAATGGATGTCCACACAATCATATCAAGTCTTGTATAAGAGCTGGTTACAGGTCTAGATTGACAAATCTAAGTTTTGATGATAAATATACATGAAAAATCAATTAATCCTTTTATGATAAAAATCAAGATTTCTTGATTGATTTTTGTAATATATTAAATAGGAGACCTGCACTGTATTGTGAGCCTAGTTCAATTTTTCCTAACATAAAAAAAAATGTTTAGATCACACCAATTTTTTTTAAAAGCAAGAAAAATATGAAAACTATATTATTGACTTGATTAAATTCAATAAATTTGGTTAATTTAATAATATAATTAAAAAAATATTAATAGCAAATAAAGCAGAAAAATAACAACAATTAACCATAAAAAGTTAGCTTTTAATAACATCTTGTGTTTATATTTAATCACTTAATTTAATTTTAAAACAAAATTTCTATAAAAAAAACTAAATTTAATAAAAAAAACAAATAAATAGATCCAAGATAACTTGAGTTATTCTTAAAATTAGTAAAAAATCCTATAGAAAACAAATAAAAAATAATAGAGCTCAATCTCTAATAAAATAAATATTGAGAGATGAAGCTAAAAAAACATGAGTTTAAAAAGAAGACAAAAAAAATAAATTTAAATGACTTCTAAATCTGAATTAATTTTCTAAACTCATAATTTATGAAAATTTTAAATTTGAGTTTAATTAAGAAACTCAATTTCCAATCAATTCATTAACGCTGAAGTAAGAAACTAGAAAATAAATCAATTTAAAAAATAAGAATTAAAAAAATAAGAATCAAATTTGATAGGGAAAAAAACATGAGGATGAAATCGTAATTTTTTTAAAATAATTTTAAAAAATCAATAAAATAATGAGAATAAAATCTAATTTATAAAAAAGAAAAAAGAAAATAAAACTATAAAAAATCTAATTTTATAAATTATTTTAAATAAAAAATTATAATAAAAAAACACATATCGATATAAAATAAAATTGAAGGACTGCTTTTAAAATTTAAAGTATTATGCATGAATATTAAGGAGGAACAAGAATTGTGTTGGCAAGTTCTTTAACTTACAAAAAAAAAATATTTATGCATTCCAGTGCTTGATCTAGTAGTGAAAGAAACTTGTTTCTTTCCATTGTACCTGGGTTCGAGCCCTGGGGTGCACGTCTGTCATCATCGCGGTGCCTTACATGCTTACTGGATTTACAAGATATTCGGTGGGTCATGGGGATTAGTCATGGTACACGCAAACTAGCCTGAACATCCCACATAAATCAAATAAATTACAGATAATTAAATAAATATGTTAAATAGCAATATTATATTTTTGTATTTACATTCATTGTTTATTGAATTCACTGATCAAACTTTTGATACGTATTTTAGATTTTTCATCGCCAACTCAAAATTTAACATTGCTAACATGCTTTTCTTAAGCTTAAATTAAGTTCTAATCTGACCTGTAGTGTAACTCGGTGTATTTAGTGGGTGACCTAACTACGAACAAATTTTGAAATTAAGGTTTAATCATGCTCACAAATCTGGAAAGGACACAGCCTCAAAAGCCAACATTTTATTCTTCTTTTTATTAATAAAAGTCAATGCAACAGTTCATGCCATTGGATCGTATTTCTTAGTACAAAAGAAATTACATGAAGGCCTTTATTTTCCCACCAGGCCATGCAATTCGTCCTTCAAAACAGACACATGATCGATCTGAAGATTGCCCACTGAAAACGGAGAAGAAAAGAAGACGACTATGTCTTCTCAGCTCGACGAGCAGCCCTATTTGTGTTCACTGGCAGCTCAATTTTAGGATTAATCGAACCTCGATAAAAAGAGTTTTCCTGTCTGTCTCCATTGCCCCAGATGGCATAAGCTTCTTCACCATGAGCAGCATCATCACCAATCTCCAAATCCTCATTAGACATTCTTAGTGGCACCACCAGTCGTATCAAAATACATATTATGCTAGTAGTCAACACATTAACAAAGACAACAAACAGGATTCCTGTAAACTGAACTCCCATCTGTCGAACCCCGGAGCCAATTCTGCTTTTGTCATGGAAGCCATAAAATAGGCCAATGTAGTGTCCAGAGGACCCATAGAACAACCTGTTTAGCTTCGGCTCAGCGAAAAGGCCTGTGAGGATACCACCAAGGCTACCAGCAATGGCATGTGTATGCAGAACCGCCATTGTGTCGTCAACCTTTTGAAGCAGTTCTGAATTCTTGTGGATAACCATCATGGTTATCCAAGGAATTGAGCCCGAGCATAACCCCATTATTATTGCTGCCCATCCTTGCACCACCCCTAAAATAATTTGCAGGTTATACGTGTCAGGAATTTGAGTAGACGTATTAGTTCGATTGCAAGATAAATGCTAGCATCGATTGCGATTGAGGTATTTTGACAGTGCCTGCATTGCGGGCATGTGCATCGAATCTGGGACCTAAAATTATTGCAAGTTATTTGTGTTGGACTTACCAGCAGCTGGGGTGATGCATACTAAACCAGTGATCATGCCTTGAACTGCACCAATAACAGAAGCTTTGCGGAAAAATATGATATCAAGTGCGACCCAAGTAAGCAAGCTAGTAGCAGTACATAAATGAGTGTTCAAGACTGCCAAAGAAGCATCGTTGCTTACTACATAAGGATCTCCTCCATTAAATCCTGTCCAGCCCATCCAAAGCAATCCTGCCCCAAATAACATAAGAAGGATGTTGTTTGGAGGAAATCTCTCTCTGTCTTTCGTTAGACGTGGACCGACCTACAATATTGTACAGCATGCAGTAATTAACAAGGTGATTGGTTCATTTAATGACTGAATGAAGTTAAGCAAACTTCAATTAATGCAATTTTGTTTTATAGAAAACGGGAAATTAGAGCGAGTTTTACCCAATATGCTGCTGTGTAACCGGCTACGCCTGAAGACAAATGAATGACGTAGCCACCAGAATAATCTATGAGTCCCATCTTAGCGAGAAAACCATGAGGATACCACACACTGAAAGCTGTGAAAGTATACGAAAACGTTAGCCATAGAGGAACAAAAATCATCCAGGCATAGAAATTCATCCGCCCTAACACTGCGCCGGCGATCAAAATCAAAGTAATGGCTGCGAAAACAGATTGGAAATACACCATTGTTGCACTGGGGAACTTTCCAAGAAATGCTGGATCAAGAAGAAATTTTTGGTCAAGAGCAACATTAGCCTCTCCCCAAAATGGTAAAATCTTAGAGCCAAAAGACATTCGATAGCCCCATGTAACCCAACAAAACATCACACAAGCAAATGCATAGAGTACCATAAACGCTGAATTTACTGCCCATTTTTTCTTCACTCCACCACCATATAGAATCATTAGCCCTGGAATACTTTGTAAACCAACGAGTGTTGCTGCTGTTAGTTGCCATGCATTGTCAGCTTTGTTAAACCAGTCTGGACTAGCCTCATCAGGCAATAAATTAGGAGGGAAGGCAGTATCATTGCTCATTTTTTTTTACCCAACTTTTTCTGTTTTTGTGCGCGTGTCAAAATTAAAATGTGAAGATTTCCAGATGGAATATTGCAAGTTCATGGTGGTCTTATAACTAGGTGGATAATGGTTTTGTTTATAACGATAAGCTGTCTGTATGTTGGATTAGTTCTTGTCATTCCATTGCTATAGTCCTGTTTCCATAACAGCTGCGCATGATTGTAAGATTGTTGGCGAGCAATCCAACCAATTTTAACGACAATCTCGAGATCCATTCTTGTGTTCTCAGCAGTTCTGCTGATGCTCCGTTTTGGAAATCACGATGGCATATTAATAATATATTCATATTTGTAATATATCAAATTGAAGTCTCATTATCATGCATCATAATAATAATAATAATATATCTATATTTAAATTCAAATGAAAAATAATATTTACTTGTTAAAACGTTGTTAAAATATTCTTAAGTAATGAAACTTTTCTTTACAATTAATTATTTATCTTTAAAACATTATTATTATTGTTTACTTGATACAATTAGAATATTTATGATAAATCTATCAAGATTCTAATAATATTATCTTAATTTAAATGCATTTCTAAAAAGATTTTTAAATTAAAATTAAATAATTTAATTATTTCTCAACAAAATAAACCTAAACTCTAGATTTATAAAGGAAAAAAGCATAAAAAAACACTAAAATAAAAAGAAAAAGAGCATGTAAAAATTTAAAAAAAAAAAAAACTAGTGAAAACTTTTCATTCACCCACCTTCTTATTAAACTTGATATTTTGACCATAAATTTGGTATTTTTAGTTAAAAAAATTATTTATAATTTTAGAAAATACTTTTTAAAGAGTCTGTTGACATTCATGGATTGAACTCAATAAAATAATAAGTTAAAAGAAATAATTTTTCATGGACCAAACTTAATTTCAAATTTTAATTAATAAAAATAATATTTTGTTATTTAAAATATTATTTTACAATAAATTTATATATCCAAGTCAGTCTAACATACATGTTTGCTTGTGGATTTAAAATCAAAACTTACTTTATTTAGTATTTCTTTCTTTAAAAGCTAAGATTGATTGTTTTTTAAATCTAATTTTGACTTTTTAACCTTTCACTTTATAAATACTAATAAAGTTTTTTATGTTTTTGTTCTTACTTGGTATAGAGTTTTTTTAAAGAGTTTTGTCAACCAATAATTATTTAAAATTAATTTTTTATTCATCCAAATTTATTTAAATCATATTAATGTTTTATATTAAAAAGTTAATGTTAAAGATTAAAAATTTCAATAAAATTTTAATCTAAAAAATAAGTAAACTTCACTTTTATTTTAACCTTAAATATGTCATATATATATATATATATATGGGAATTTGCACATAAACTGTACTCACATTCCACAATCATTTTCCCCCAAAATTCTAATCAAAGAAAGTGTTTTCTCAAGATTCGCCTTGATGCCGGTACTATCTCTCACCCAAAATTCAAAGCAAGAGGAAAGACATGGGAATCACGACGTCGGAGGAAACTAAAAGTTAGCGAAGGACAGCCTTTGTTGGTTCTCTTTCATGACCAGACGGTGGAGAACACCAGAAAACCGAGCATTTAAGATAATATGCATGAGATTACTGCCATCAAAACCATTATTATCATAATTACTATTACAATAATTATTAGTATCATAGTCATTATTTTTATTATTAGCATTATTATTTTTATCACAAATATTATATATAATAATTATTATCTTATTATTATTAATGGAAAATATTTTATTATATATACATTAAAATATTTTTTTAATACATTCAAATAAAAAAAAATTAACACCTCATTTTTCATAAAAAATACACAAAATAAGTAATCTCTTAACACCATCATAAAATATTTTGTTAATATAAAAGCTATATTTCCATCGTTACAAAAATCATTTATAGATTTACATATGTAAACGTGCCATCAATAAGTATGTTGATAGGAATTTGAAATTCATAGGTAACTTAGTCGATGATTTAAATACCTATAGGTAGATAGATAAGATAGTTTGTGATAAATTTAGATGATGATTATTTTTTGTCAAACTATCCACGGTAAATATGATTGATGAATTACCGATGAACTAATTATCGATATTTATATCATATATAATTAATAGATTGATTGATAAAATCATCGACAAATATATTCTGTTGGTGAATTCATCGGTTTTTATCAAAACAGTTCACAACTCGCTATATCAAATATAATTTCATCAAATTATAAACAAATATATTTTTTTTTAAAATCTCAAATAAACCCTAACGTACAAATCGTACTTGAATATAACAAAATTATCTATAAAAAGCTATAAAACATATGAATATAAAAGCAAACTACGAATATTACATAAAATATCAATAAATTAACCTAAAATATAAATGGATAGGTTTGCTTACTTGGTTTAGAGAATTACTATTTATATATAAAAAAATCAATGAAGACATTAATGCTGACACTATTAAGTATTGAGGTGCTTGAATTTACAAGGAAGGGATCTAGATTTATTGCAAAAATGGGGAGGAGTTGTTGGGTTGTTGTTTTTTATGATGAAAGAAAAAGATGATAATGAAGAAAAAGAGATGGGGTTACTATCGGTTATGACCATGGTTGTTAAAATCGCGATTTTAACACGGCACGGAAATTACTAAACAAACTCGGATCGTAAAATCATAAAATCGTAAGGAATTTTAAAATACATAAAAAAAAATTCATGCTTCAAATAATTCAGTTCTATAATACTGAAATGACATTCAATTCAATCAAATTCAAGAATTTTTAGTCCAATTTTCACCCCATTAATTCAGTCCAATTAATTTAGTCCTATAATACTGAAATG